>NW_027461087.1:7500-187500 GCF_046129695.1 Lonchura striata
AAAATGGAAAAAGGATGTGCCCAGGGGCCCCTGGCCCTGACTGCAAAAAATCCTTATATCGAAGGATGGACCCCACACCGAAGTTGTGCCCACCTCAAACTTGTGCTGCCCTGATAGACCCAAGGGAGCCCTACAAACTGACATCAGCAACCTGGACTGCTGAGTTTTCTTTCCCAGGGAAAATGGAAAAAGGATGTGCCCAGGGGCCCTTGGCCCTGACTGCAAAAAATCCTTATATCGAAGGATGGACCCCGCACCGAAGTTGTGCCCACCTCAAACTTGTGCTGCCCTGATAGACCCAAGGGAGCCCTACAAACTGACATCAGGAACCTGGACTGCTGAGTTTTCTTTCCCAGGGAAAATGGAAAAAGGATGTGCCCAGGGGCCCCTGCCCCTGACTGCAAAAAATCCTTATATCGAAGGATGGACCCCACACCGAAGTTGTCCCCACCTCAAACTTGTGCTGCCCTGATAGACCCAATGGAGCCCTACAAACTGACATCAGGAACCTGGACTGCTGAGTTTTCTTTCCCAGGGAAAATGGAAAAAGGATGTGCTTGGGGGCCCCTGGCCCTGACTGCAAAAAATCCTTATATCGAAGGATGGACCCCACAACGAAGATGTCCCCACCTCAAACTTGTGCTGCCCTGATAGACCCAAGGGAGCCCTAAAAACTGACATCAGGAACCTGGACTGCTGAATTTTCTTTCCCAGGGAAAATGGAAAAAGGATGTGCCCGGGGGCCCCTGGCCATGACTGCAAAAAATCCTTATATCAAAGGATGGACCCCACACCGAAGTTGTCCCCACCTCAAACTTGTGCTGCCCTGATAGACCCAAGGCAGCCCTACAAACTGACATCAGGAACCTGGACTGCTGAGTTTTCTTTCCCAGGGAAAATGGAAAAAGGATGTGCCCAGAGGCTCCTGGCCCTGACTGCAAAGAATCCTTATATCGAAGGATGGACCCCACACCGAAGATGTCCCCACCTCAAACTTGTGCTGCCCTGATAGACCCAAGGGAGCCCTACAAACTGACATCAGGAACCTGGACCGCTGAGTTTTCTTTCCCAGGGAAAATGGGAAAAGGATGTGCCCAGGGGCCCCTGGCCCTGGGCCCCTGGCCCTTACTGCAAAAAATCCTTATATCGAAGGATGGACCCCACACCGAAGTTGTCCCCAACTCAAACTTGTGCTGCCCTGATAGACCCAAGGGAGCCCTACAAACTGACATCAGGAACCTGGACTGCTGAGTTTTCTTTCCCAGGGAAAATGGAAAAAGGATGTGCCCAGGGGCCCCTGCCCCTGACTGCAAAAAATCCTTATATCGAAGGATGGACCCCACACCGAAGTTGTGCCCACCTCAAACTTGTGCTGCCCTGATAGACCCAAGGGAGCCCTACAAACTGACATCAGCAACCTGGACTGCTGAGTTTTCTTTCCCAGGGAAAATGGAAAAAGGATGTGCCCAGGGGCCCTTGGCCCTGACTGCAAAAAATCCTTATATCGAAGGATGGACCCCGCACCGAAGTTGTGCCCACCTCAAACTTGTGCTGCCCTGATAGACCCAAGGGAGCCCTACAAACTGACATCCGGAACCAGGACTGCTAAGTTTTCTTTCCCAGGGAAAATGGAAAACGGATGTGCCCAGGGGCCCCTGGCCATGACTGCAAAAAATCCTTATATCGAAGGATGGACCCCACACCGAAGTTGTCCCCACCTCAAACTTGTGCTGCCCTGATAGACCCAATGGAGCCCTACAAACTGACATCAGGAACCTGGACTGCTGAGTTTTCTTTCCCAGGGAAAATGGAAAAAGGATGTGCCTGGGGGCCCCTGGCCCTGGACAGGGACCTCACTGCAAAAAATCCTTATATCGAAGGATGGACCCCACACCGAAGCTGTCCCCACCTCAAACTTGTGCTGCCCTGATAGACCCAAGGCAGCCCTACAAACTGACATCAGGAACCTGGACTGCTGAGTTTTCTTTCCCAGGGAAAATGGAAAAAGGATGTGCCCAGGGGCCCCTGGCCCTGGGACCCTGGCCCTGACTGCAAAGAATCCTTATATCGAAGGATGGACCCCACACCGAAGTTGTCCCCACCTCAAACTTGTGCTGCCCTGATAGACCCAAGGGAGCCCTACAAACTGACATCAGGAACCTGGACTGCTGAGTTTTCTTTCCCAGGGAAAATGGAAAAAGGATGTGCCCAGGGGCCCCTGGCCCTGACTGCAAAAAATCCTTATATCGAAGGACGGACCCCACACCGAAGATGTCCCCACCTCAAACTTGTGCTGCCCTCATACACCCAAGGGAGCCCTACAAACTGACATCAGGAACCTGGACTGCTGAGTTTTCTTTCCCAGGGAAAATGGAAAAAGGATGTGCCCAGGGGCCCATGGCCCTGACTGCAAAAAATCCTTATATCGAAGGATGGACCCCAAACCGAAGTTGTCCCCACCTCAAACTTGTGCTGCCCTGATAGACCCAAGGGAGCCCTACAAACTGACATCAGGAACCTGGACTGCTGAGTTTTCTTTCCCAGGGAAAATGGAAAAAGGATGTGCCCAGGGGCCCCTCGCCCTGACTGCAAAAAATCCTTATATCGAAGGATGGACCCCACACCGAAGTTGTCCCCACCTCAAACTTGTGCTGCCCTGAGAGACCCAAGGGAGCCCTACAAAATGACATCAGGAACCTGGACTGCTGAGTTTTCTTTCCCAGGGAAAATGGAAAAAGGATGTGCCCAGGGGCCCATGGCCCTGGGCTGGGGCCTCACTGCAAAGAATCCTTATATCGAAGGATGGACCCCACACCGAAGTTGTCCCCACATCAAACTTGTGCTGCCCTGATAGACCCAAGGGAGCCCTACAAACTGACATCAGGAACCTGGACTGCTGAGTTTTCTTTCCCAGGGAAAATGGAAAAAGGATGTGCCCAGGGGCCCCTGGCCCTGGGACCCTGGCCCTGACTGCAAAGAATCCTTATATCGAAGGATGGACCCCACACCGAAGTTGTCCCCACCTCAAACTTGTGCTGCCCTGATAGACCCAAGGGAGCCCTACAAACTGACATCAGGAACCTGGACTGCTGAGTTTTCTTTCCCAGGGAAAATGGAAAAAGGATGTGCCCAGGGGCCCCTGGCCCTGACTGCAAAGAATCCTTATATCGAAGGATGGACCTCACACCGAAGTTGTCCCCACCTCAAACTTGTGCTGCCCTGATAGACCCAAGGGAGCCCTACAAACTGACATCAGGAACCTGGACTGCTGAGTTTTCTTTCCCAGGGAAAATGGAAAAAGGATGTGCCCAGGGTTCCCTGGCCCTGACTGCAAGAAATCCTTATATCGAAGGATGGACCCCACACCGAAGTTGTCCCCACCTCAAACTTGTGCTGCCTTGATAGACCCAAGGGAGCCCTACAAACTGACATCGGGAACCTGGACTGCTGAGTTTTCTTTCCCAGGGAAAATGGAAAAAGGATGTGCCCAGGGGCCCCTGGACATGGGCTGGAGCCTCACTGCAAAGAATCCTTATATCGAAGGATGGACCCCACACCGAAGATGTCCCCACCTCAAACTTGTGCTGCCCTGATAGACCCAAGGGAGCCCTACAAACTGACATCAGGAACCTGGACTGCTGAGTTTTCTTTCCCAGAAAAAATGGAAAAAGGATGTGCCCAGGGGCCCCTCGCCCTGACTGCAAAAAATCCTTATATCGAAGGATGGACCCCACACCGAAGTTGTCCCCACCTCAAACTTGTGCTGCCCTGAGAGACCCAAGGGAGCCCTACAAACTGACATCAGGAACCTGGACTGCTGAGTTTTCTTTCCCAGGGAAAATGGAAAAAGGATGTGCCCAGGGGCCCCTGGCCCAGGGCTGGGGCCTCACTTCAAAGAATCCTTATATCGAAGGATGGACCCCACACCGAAGTAGTCCCCACCTCAAACTTGTGCTGCCCTGAGAGACCCAAGGGAGCCCTACAAACTGACATCAGGAACCTGGACTGCTGAGTTTTCTTTCCCAGGGAAAATGGAAAAAGGATGTGCCCAGGGGCCCCTGGCCCTGACTGCAAAAAATCCTTATATCGAAGGACGGACCCCACACCGAAGATGTCCCCACCTCAAACTTGTGCTGCCCTCATACACCCAAGGGAGCCCTACAAACTGACATCAGGAACCTGGACTGCTGAGTTTTCTTTCCCAGGGAAAATGGAAAAAGGATGTGCCCAGGGGCCCCTGGCCCTGACTGCAAAGAATCCTTATATCGAAGGATGGACCCCACACCGAAGTTGTCCCCACCTCAAACTTGTGCTGCCCTGATAGACCCAAGGGAGCCCTACAAACTGACATCAGGAACCTGGACTGCTGAGTTTTCTTTCCCAGGGAAAATAGAAAAAGGATGTGCCCAGGGGCCCCTGGCCCTGGGACCCTGGCCCTGACTGCAAAGAATCCTTATATCGAAGGATGGACCCCACACCAAAGTTGTCCCCACCTCAAACTTGTGCTGCCCTGATAGACCCAAGGGAGCCCTACAAACTGACATCAGGAACCTGGACTGCTGAGTTTTCTTTCCCAGGGAAAATGGAAAAAGGATGTGCCCAGGGGCCCCTGGCCCTGACTGCAAAAAATCCTTATAACGAAGGATGCCCCCCACACCGAAGTTGTCCCCACCTCAAACTTGTGCTGCCCTGATAGACCCAAGGGAGCCCTACAAACTGACATCAGGAACCTGGACTGCTGAGTTTTCTTTCCCAGGGAAAATGGAAAAAGGATGTGCCCAGGGGCCCCTGGCCCTGACTGCAAAAAATCCTTATATCGAAGGATGGACCTCACACCGAAGTTGTCCCCACCTCAAACTTGTGCTGCCCTGATAGACCCAAGGGAGCCCTACAAACTGACATCAGGAACCTGGACTGCTGAGTTTTCTTTCCCAGGGAAAATGGAAAAAGGATGTGCCCAGGGTTCCCTGGCCCTGACTGCAAAAAATCCTTATATCGAAGGATGGACCCCACACCGAAGTTGTCCCCACCTCAAACTTGTGCTGCCTTGATAGACCCAAGGGAGCCCTACAAACTGACATCAGGAACCTGGACTGCTGACTTTTCTTTCCCAGGGAAAATGGAAAAAGGATGTGCCCAGGGGCCCCTGGACATGGGCTGGAGCCTCACTGCAAAGAATCCTTATATCGAAGGATGGACCCCACACCGAAGATGTCCCCACCTCAAACTTGTGCTGCCCTGATAGACCCAAGGGAGCCCTACAAACTGACATCAGGAACCTGGACTGCTGAGTTTTCTTTCCCAGGGAAAATGGAAAAAGGATGTGCCCAGGGGCCCCTGGCCCTGACTGCAAAAAATCCTTATAACGAAGGATGGACCCCACACCGAAGTTGTCCCCACATCAAACTTGTGCTGCCCTCATACACCCAAGGGAGCCCTACAAACTGACATCAGGAACCTGGACTGCTGAGTTTTCTTTCCCAGGGAAAATGGAAAAAGGATGTGCCCAGGGGCCCCTGGACATGGGCTGGAGCCTCACTGCAAAGAATCCTTATATTGAAGGATGGACCCCACACCGAAGATGTCCCCACCTCAAACTTGTGCTGCCCTGATAGACCCAAGGGAGCCCTACAAACTGACATCAGGAACCTGGACTGCTGAGTTTTCTTTCCCAGGGAAAATGGAAAAAGGATGTGCCCAGGGGCCCCTGGCCCTGGGACCCTGGCCCTGACTGCAAAGAATCCTTATATCGAAGGATGGACCTCACACCGAAGTTGTCCCCACCTCAAACTTGTGCTGCCCTGATAGACCCAAGGGAGCCCTACAAACTGACATCAGGAACCTGGACTGCTGAGTTTTCTTTCCCAGGGAAAATGGAAAAAGGATGTGCCCAGGGTTCCCTGGCCCTGACTGCAAAAAATCCTTATATCGAAGGATGGACCCCACACCGAAGTTGTCCCCACCTCAAACTTGTGCTGCCTTGATAGACCCAAGGGAGCCCTACAAACTGACATCAGGAACCTGGACTGCTGAGTTTTCTTTCCCAGGGAAAATGGAAAAAGGATGTGCCCAGGGGCCCCTGGACATGGGCTGGAGCCTCACTGCAAAGAATCCTTATATCGAAGGATGGACCCCACACCGAAGATGTCCCCACCTCAAACTTGTGCTGCCCTGATACACCCAAGGGAGCCCTACAAACTGACATCAGGAACCTGGACTGCTGAGTTTTCTTTCCCAGAAAAAATGGAAAAAGGATGTGCCCAGGGGCCCCTGGCCCTGACTGCAAAAAATCCTTATATCGAAGGATGGACCCCACACCGAAGTTGTCCCCACCTCAAACTTGTGCTGCCCTGATAGACCCAAGGGAGCCCTACAAACTGACATCAGGAACCTGGACTGCTGAGTTTTCTTTCCCAGGGAAAATGGAAAAAGGATGTGCCCAGGGGCCCCTGGCCCTGACTGCAAAAAATCCTTATAACGAAGGATGGACCCCACACCGAAGTTGTCCCCACATCAAACTTGTGCTGCCCTCATACACCCAAGGGAGCCCTACAAACTGACATCAGGAACCTGGACTGCTGAGTTTTCTTTCCCAGGGAAAATGGAAAAAGGATGTGCCCAGGGGCCCCTGGCCCTGACTGCAAAGAATCCTTATATCGAAGGATGGACCTCACACCGAAGTTGTCCCCACCTCAAACTTGTGCTGCCCTGATAGACCCAAGGGAGCCCTACAAACTGACATCAGGAACCTGGACTGCTGACTTTTCTTTCCCAGGGAAAATGGAAAAAGGATGTGCCCAGGGTTCCCTGGCCCTGACTGCAAAAAATCCTTATATCGAAGGATGGACCCCACACCGAAGTTGTCCCCACCTCAAACTTGTGCTGCCTTGATAGACCCAAGGGAGCCCTACAAACTGACATCAGGAACCTGGACTGCTGAGTTTTCTTTCCCAGGGAAAATGGAAAAAGGATGTGCCCAGGGGCCCCTGGACATGGGCTGGAGCCTCACTGCAAAGAGTCCTTATATCGAAGGATGGACCCCACACCGAAGATGTCCCCACCTCAAACTTGTGCTGCCCTGATAGACCCAAGGGAGCCCTACAAACTGACATCAGGAACCTGGACTGCTGAGTTTTCTTTCACAGGGAAAATGGAAAAAGGATGTGCCCAGGGACCCCTGGCCCTGACTGCAAAGAATCCTTATATCGAAGGATGGACCCCACACCGAAGTTGTCCCCACCTCAAACTTGTGCTGCCCTGATAGACCCAAGGGAGCCCTACAAACTGACATCAGGAACCTGGACTGCTGAGTTTTCTTTCCCAGGGAAAATGGAAAAAGGATGTGCCCAGAGAACCCTGGCCCTGACTGCAAAGAATCCTTATATCGAAGGATGGACCCCACACCGAAGTTGTCCCCACCTCAAACTTGTGCTGCCCTGATAGACCCAAGGGAGCCCTACAAACTGACATCAGGAACCTGGACTGCTGAGTTTTCTTTCCCAGGGAAAATGGAAAAAGGATGTGCCCAGGGGCCCCTGGCCCTGGTCTGGGGCCTCACTGCAAAGAATCCTTATATCGAAGGATGGACCCCACACCGAAGTTGTCCCCACCTCAAACTTGTGCTGCCCTGATAGACCCAAGGGAGCCCTACAAACTGACATCAGGAACCTGGACTGCTGAGTTTTCTTTCCCAGGGAAAATGGAAAAAGGATGTGCCCAGGGGCCCCTGGCCCTGGGACCCTGGCCCTGACTGCAAAAAATCCTTATATCGAAGGATGGACCCCACACCGAAGTTGTCCCCACATCAAACTTGTGCTGCCCTGATACACCCAAGGGAGCCCTACAAACTGACATCAGGAACCTGGACTGCTGACTTTTCTTTCCCAGGGAAAATGGAAAAAGGATGTGCCCAGGGTTCCCTGGCCCTGACTGCAAAAAATCCTTATATCGAAGGATGGACCCCACACCGAAGTTGTCCCCACCTCAAACTTGTGCTGCCTTGATAGACCCAAGGGAGCCCTACAAACTGACATCAGGAACCTGGACTGCTGAGTTTTCTTTCCCAGGGAAAATGGAAAAAGGATGTGCCCAGTGGCCCCTGGACATGGGCAGGAGCCTCACTGCAAAGAATCCTTATATCGAAGGATGGACCTCACACCGAAGATGTCCCCACCTCAAACTTGTGCTGCCCTGATAGACCCAAGGGAGCCCTACAAACTGACATCAGGAACCTGGACTGCTGAGTTTTCTTTCCCAGAAAAAATGGAAAAAGGATGTGCCCAGGGGCCCCTGGCCCTGACTGCAAAGAATCCTTATATCGAAGGATGGACCCCACACCGAAGTTGTCCCCACCTCAAACTTGTGCTGCCCTGACAGACCCAAGGGAGCCCTACAAACTGACATCAGGAACCTGGACTGCTGAGTTTTCTTTCCCAGGGAAAATGGAAAAAGGATGTCCCCAGGGGCCCCTGGCCCTGACTGCAAAAAATCCTTATAACGAAGGATGGACCCCACACCGAAGTTGTCCCCACCTCAAACTTGTGCTGCCTTGATAGACCCAAGGGAGCCCTACAAACTGACATCAGGAACCTGGACTGCTGACTTTTCTTTCCCAGGGGAAATGGCCAAAGGATGTGCCCAGGGGCCCCTGGCCCTGGTCTGGGGCCTCACTGCAAAGAATCCTTATATCGAAGGATGGACCCCACACCGAAGTTGTCCCCACCTCAAACTTGTGCTGCCCTGATAGACCCAAGGGAGCCCTACAAACTGACATCAGGAACCTGGACTGCTGAGTTTTCTTTCCCAGGGAAAATGGAAAAAGGATGTGCCCAGGGAACCCTGGACCTGACTGCCAAAAATTCTTATATCGAAGGATGGACCCCACACCGAAGTTGTCCCCACCTCAAACTTGTGCTGCCCTGATAGACCCAATGGAGCCCTACAAACAGACATCAGGAACCTGGACTGCTGAGTTTTCTTTCCCAGGGAAAATGGAAAAAGGATGTGACCAGGGGCCCATGCCCCTGACTGCAAAAATTCCTTATATCGAAGGATGGACCCCACACCGAAGTTGTCCCCACCTCAAACTTGTGCTGCCCTGATAGACCCAAGGGAGCCCTACAAACTGACATCAGGAACCTGGACTGCTGAGTTTTCTTTCCCAGGGAAAATGGAAAAAGGATGTGCCCAGGGTTCCCTGGCCCTGACTGCAAAAAATCCTTATATCGAAGGATGGACCCCACACCGAAGTTGTCCCCACCTCAAACTTGTGCTGCCCTGATAGACCCAAGGGAGCCCTACAAACTGACATCAGGAACCTGGACTGCTGACTTTTCTTTCCCAGGGAAAATGGCCAAAGGATGTGCCCAGGGGCCCCTGGCCCTGGGCTGGGGCCTCACTGCAAAGAATCCTTATATCGAAGGATGGACCCCACACCGAAGTTGTCCCCACCTCAAACTTGTGCTGCCCTGATAGACCCAAGGGAGCCCTACAAACTGACATCAGGAACCTGGACTGCTGAGTTTTCTTTCCCAGGGAAAATGGAAAAAGGATGTGCCCAGGGAACCCTGGACTTGACTGCCAAAAATCCTTATATCGAAGGATGGACCCCACACCGAAGTTGTCCCCACCTCAAACTTGTGCTGCCCTGAGAGACCCAAGGGAGCCCTACAAACTGACATCAGGAACCTGGACTGCTGAGTTTTCTTTCCCAGGGAAAATGGAAAAAGGATGTGCCCAGGGGCCCCTGGCCCTGACTGTAAAAAATCCTTATAACGAAGGATGGACCCCACACCGAAGATGTCCCCACCTCAAACTTGTGCTGCCCTGATACACCCAAGGGAGCCCTACAAACTGACATCAGGAACCTGGACTGCTGAGTTTTCTTTCCCAGGGAAAATGGAAAAAGGATGTGCCCAGGGGCCCCTGGCCCTGACTGCAAAGAATCCTTATATCGAAGGATGGACCTCACACCGAAGTTGTCCCCACCTCAAACTTGTGCTGCCCTGATAGACCCAAGGGAGCCCTACAAACTGACATCAGGAACCTGGACTGCTGAGTTTTCTTTCCCAGGGAAAATGGAAAAAGGATGTGCCCAGGGTTCCCTGGCCCTGACTGCAAAAAATCCTTATATCGAAGGATGGACCCCACACCGAAGTTGTCCCCACCTCAAACTTGTGCTGCCTTGATAGACCCAAGGGAGCCCTACAAACTGACATCAGGAACCTGGAGTGCTGAGTTTTCTTTCCCAGAAAAAATGGAAAAAGGATGTGCCCAGGGGCCCCAGGCCCTGACTGCAAAAAATCCTTATATCGAAGGATGGACCCCACACCGAAGTTGTCCCCACCTCAAACTTGTGCTGCCCTGATAGACCCAAGGGAGCCCTACAAACTGACATCAGGAACCTGGACTGCTGACTTTTCTTTCCCAGGGAAAATGGCCAAAGGATGTGCCCAGGGGCCCCTGGCCCTGGGCTGGGGCCTCACTGCAAAGAATCCTTATATCGAAGGATGGACCCCACACCAAAGTTGTCCCCACCTCAAACTTGTGCTGCCCTGATAGACCCAAGGGAGCCCTACAAACTGACATCAGGAACCTGGACTGCTGAGTTTTCTTTCCCAGGGAAAATGGAAAAAGGATGTGCCCAGGGAACCCTGGACCTGACTGCAAAAATCCTTATATCGAAGGATGGACCCCACACCGAAGTTGTCCCCACCTCAAACTTGTGCTGCCCTGATAGACCCAAGGGAGCCCTACAAACTGACATCAGGAACCTGGACTGCTGAGTTTTCTTTCCCAGGGAAAATGGAAAAAGGATGTGCCCAGGGGCCCCTGGCCCTGACTGCAAAGAATCCTTATATCGAAGGATGGACCTCACACCGAAGTTGTCCCCACCTCAAACTTGTGCTGCCCTGATAGACCCAAGGGAGCCCTACAAACTGACATCAGGAACCTGGACTGCTGACTTTTCTTTCCCAGGGAAAATGGCCAAAGGATGTGCCCAGGGCCCCTGGCCCTGGGCTGGGGCCTCACTGCAAAGAATCCTTATATCGAAGGATGGACCCCACACCGAAGTTGTCCCCCCCTCAAACTTGTGCTGCCCTGATAGACCCAAGGGAACCCTACAAACTGACATCAGGAACCTGGACTGCTGAGTTTTCTTTCCCAGGGAAAATGGAAAAAGTATGTGCCCAGGGGCCCCTGGCCCTGGGACCCTGGCCCTGACTGCAAAGAATCCTTATATCGAAGGATGGACCCCACACCGAAGTTGTCCCCACCTCAAACTTGTGCTGCCCTGATAGACCCAAGGGAGCCCTACAAACTGACATCAGGAACCTGGACTGCTGAGTTTTCTTTCCCAGGGAAAATGGAAAAAGGATGTGCCCAGGGGCCCCTGGCCCTGACTGCAAAAAATCCTTATATCGAAGGATGGACCCCACACCGAAGTTGTCCCCACCTCAAACTTGTGCTGCCTTGATAGACCCAAGGGAGCCCTACAAACTGACATCAGGAACCTGGACTGCTGAGTTTTCTTTCCCAGGGAAAATGGAAAAAGGATGTGCCCAGGGGCCCCTGGCCCAGGGCTGGGGCCTCACTGCAAAGAATCCTTATATCGAAGGATGGACCCCACACCGAAGTTGTCCCCACCTCAAACTTGTGCTGCCCTGATAGACCCAAGGGAGCCCTACAAACTGACATCAGGAACCTGGACTGCTGAGTTTTCTTTCCCAGGGAAAATGGAAAAAGGATGTGCCCAGGGGCCCCTGGCCCTGGGACCCTGGCCCTGACTGCAAAGAATCCTTATATCGAAGGATGGATTCCACACCGAAGTTGTCCCCACCTCAAACTTGTGCTGCCCTGATACACCCAAGGGAGCCCTACAAACTGACATCAGGAACCTGGACTGCTGAGTTTTCTTTCCCAGGGAAAATGGAAAAAGGATGTGCCCAGGGGCCCCTGGCCCTGACTGCAATAAATCCTTATATCGAAGGATGGACCCCACACCAAAGATGTCCCCACCTCAAACTTGTGCTGCCCTCATATACCCAAGGGAGCCCTACAAACTGACATCAGGAACCTGGACTGCTGAGTTTTCTTTCCCAGGGAAAATGGAAAAAGGATGTGCCCAGGGTTCCCAGGCCCTGGGCTGGGGCCTCACTTCAAAGAATCCTTATATCGAAGGATGGACCCCACACCGAAGTTGTCCCCACCTCAAACTTGTGCTGCCCTGATAGACCCAAGGGAGCCCTACAAACTGACATCAGGAACCTGGACTGCTGAGTTTTCTTTCCCAGGGAAAATGGAAAAAGGATGTGCCCAGGGGCCCCTGGCCCTGACTGCAAAAAATCCTTATATCGAAGGATGGACCCCACACCGAAGATGTCCCCACCTCAAACTTGTGCTGCCCTGATAGACCCAAGGGGGCCCTACAAACTGACATCAGGAACCTGGATTGCTGAGTTTTCTTTCCCAGGGAAAATGGAAAAAGGATGTGCCCAGGGGCCCCTGGACATGGGCTGGGGCCTCACTGCAAAGAATCCTTATATCGAAGGATGGACCCCACACAGAAGATGTCCCCACCTCAAACTTGTGCTGCCCTGATAGACCCAAGGGAGCCCTACAAACTGACATCAGGAACCTGGACTGCTGAGTTTTCTTTCCCAGGGAAAATGGAAAAAGGATGTGCCCAGGGGCCCCTGGACATGGGCTGGGGCCACACTGCAAAGAATCCTTATATCGAAGGATGGACCCCACACCGAAGTTGTCCCCACCTCAAACTTGTGCTGCCCTGATAGACCCAAGGGAGCCCTACAAACTGACATCAGGAACCTGGACTGCTGAGTTTTCTTTCCCAGGGAAAATGGAAGAAGGATGTGCCCAGGGGCCCCTGGCCCTGGGCTGGGGCCTCACTGCAAAGAATCCTTATATCGAAGGATGGACCCCACACCCAAGTTGTCCCCACCTTAAAACTGTGCTGCCCTGATAGACCCAAGGGAGCCCTACAAACTGACATCAGGAACTTGGACTGATGAGTTTCCTTTCACAGATAAAATGGCCAAAGGTTGTGCCCAGGGGCCCCTAGCCCTGACTGCAAAAAATCCTTATATCGAAGGATGGAGCCCAGACCGAAGTTGTCCCCACCTCAAACTTGTGCTGCCCTGATAGACCCAAGGGAGCCCTACAAACTGACATCAGGAACCTGGACTGCTGAGTTTTCTTTCCCAGGGAAAATGGAAAAAGGATGTGCCCAGGGGCCCCTGGCCTTGACTGCAAAGAATCCTTATATCGAAGGATGGACCCCACACCGAAGTTGTCCCCACCTCAAACTTGTGCTGCCCTGATACACCCAAGGGAGCCCTACAAACTGACATCAGGAACCTGGACTGCTGACTTTTCTTTCCCAGGGAAAATGGAAAAAGGATGTGCCCAGGGAACCCTGGACCTGACTGCCAAAAATTCTTATATCGAAGGATGGACCCCACACCGAAGTTGTCCCCACCTCAAACTTTTGCTGCCCTGATAGACCCAAGGGAGCCCTACAAACTGACATCAGGAACCTGGACTGCTGAGGTTTCTTTCCCAGGGAAAATGGAAAAAGGATGTGCCCAGGGGCCCCTGGCCCTGACTTCAAAAAATCCTTATAACGAAGGATGGACCCCACACCGAAGTTGTCCCCACCTTAAACTTGTGCTGCCCTGATAGACCCAAGGGAGCCCTACAAACTGACATCAGGAACCTGGACTGCTGAGTTTTCTTTCCCAGGGAAAATGGAAAAAGGATGTGCCCAGGGGCCCCTGGCCCTGACTGCAAAAAATCCTTATATCGAAGGATGGAGCCCACACCGAAGTTGTCCCCACCTCAAACTTGTGCTGCCCTGATAGACCCAAGGGAGCCCTACAAACTGACATCAGGAACCTGGACTGCTGAGTTTTCTTTCCCAGGGAAAATGGAAAAAGGATGTGCCCAGGGGCCCCTGGCCCTGACTGCAAAAAATCATTATATCGAAGGATGGACCCCACACCGAAGATGTCCCCACGTCAAACTTGTGCTGCCCTCATACACCCAAGGGAGCCCTACAAACTGACATCAGGAACCTGGACTGCTGAGTTTTCTTTCCCAGGGAAAATGGAAAAAGGATGTGCCCAGGGGCCCCTGGCCCTGACTGCAATAAATCCTTATAACGAAGGATGGACCCCACACCGAAGTTGTCCCCACCTCAAACTTGTGCTGCCCTGATAGACCCAAGGGAGCCCTACAAACTGACATCAGGAACCTGGACTGCTGACTTTTCTTTCCCAGGGAAAATGGAAAAAGGATGTGCCCAGGGGCCCCTGGCCCTGGGCTGGGGCCTCACTGCAAAGAATCCTTATATCGAAGGATGGACCCCACACCGAAGTTGTCCCCACCTCAAACTTGTGCTGCCCTGATAGACCCAAGGGAACCCTACAAACTGACATCAGGAACCTGGACTGCTGAGTTTTCTTTCCCAGGGAAAATGGAAAAAGGATGTGCACAGGGGCCCCTGGCCCTGACTGCAAAGAATCCTTATAACGAAGGATGGACCCCACACCGAAGTTGTCCCCACCTCAGACTTGTGCTGCCCTGATAGACCCAAGGGAGCCCTACAAACTGACATCAGGAACCTGGATTGCTGAGTTTTCTTTCCCAGGGAAAATGGAAAAAGGATGTGCCCAGGGGCCCCTGGACATGGGCTGGGGACTCACTGCAAAGAATCCTTATATCGAAGGATGGACCCCACACCGAAGATGTCCCCACCTCAAACTTGTGCTGCCCTGATAGACCCAAGGGAGCCCTACAAACTGACATCAGGAACCTGGACTGCTGAGTTTTCTTTCCCAGGGAAAATGGAAAAAGGATGTGCCCAGGGGCCCCTGGCCCTGGGCTGGGGCCTCACTGCAAAGAATCCTTATATCGAAGGATGGACCCCACACCGAAGTTGTCCCCACCTCAAACTTGTGCTGCCCTGATAGACCCAAGGGAGCCCTACAAACTGACATCAGGAACCTGGACTGCTGAGTTTTCTTTCCCAGGGAAAATGGAAAAAGGATGTGCCCAGGGGCCCCTGGACATGGGCTGGGGCCTCACTGCAAAGAATCCTTATATCGAAGGATGGACCCCACACCGAAGTTGTCCCCACCTCAAACTTGTGCTGCCCTGATAGACCCAAGGGAGCCCTACAAACTGATATCAGGAACCTGGACTGCTGAGTTTTCTTTCCCAGGGAAAATGGAAGAAGGATGTGCCCAGGGGCCCCTGGCCCTGGGCTGGGGCCTCACTGCAAAGAATCCTTATATCGAAGGATGGACCCCACACCCAAGTTGTCCCCACCTTAAAACTGTGCTGCCCTGATAGACCCAAGGGAGCCCTACAAACTGACATCAGGAACTTGGACTGATGAGTTTCCTTTCACAGATAAAATGGCCAAAGGTTGTGCCCAGGGGCCCCTAGCCCTGACTGCAAAAAAAATCCTTATATCGAAGGATGGACCCCACACCGAAGTTGTCCCCACCTCAAACTTGTGCTGCCCTGATAGACCCAAGGGAGCCCTACAAACTGACATCAGGAACCTGGACTGCTGAGTTTTCTTTCCCAGGGAAAATGGAAAAAGGATGTGCCCAGGGGCCCCTGGCCCTGACTGCAAAGAATCCTTATATCGAAGGATGGACCCCACACCGAAGTTGTCCCCACCTCAAACTTGTGCTGCCCTGATACACCCAAGGGAGCCCTACAAACTGACATCAGGAACCTGGACTGCTGACTTTTCTTTCCCAGGGAAAATGGAAAAAGGATGTGCCCAGGGAACCCTGGACCTTACTGCCAAAAATTCTTATATCGAAGGATGGACCCCACACCTAAGTTGTCCCCACCTCAAACTTTTGCTGCCCTGATAGACCCAAGGGAGCCCTACAAACTGACATCAGGAACCTGGACTGCTGAGTTTTCTTTCCCAGGGAAAATGGAAAAAGGATGTGCCCAGGGGCCCCTGGCCCTGACTGCAAAGAATCCTTATAACGAAGGATGGACCTCACACCGAAGTTGTCCCCACCTCAAAATTGTGCTGCCCTGATAGACCCAAGGGAGCCCTACAAACTGACATCAGGAACCTGGACTGCTGAGTTTTCTTTCCCAGGGAAAATGGAAAAAGGATGTGCCCAGGGGCCCCTGGCCCTGACTGCAAAAAATCCTTATATCGAAGGATGGACCCCACACCGAAGTTGTCCCCACCTCAAACTTGTGCTGCCCTGATAGACCCAAGGGAGCCCTACAAACTGACATCAGGAACCTGGACTGCTGAGTTTTCTTTCCCAGGGAAAATGGAAAAAGGATGTGCCCAGGGGCCCCTGGCCCTGGGACCCTGGCCCTGACTGCAAAGAATCCTTATATCGAAGGATGGACCCCACACCGAAGTTGTCCCCACCTCAAACTTGTGCTGCCCTGATAGACCCAAGGGAGCCCTACAAACTGACATCAGGAACCTGGACTGCTGAGTTTTCTTTCCCAGGGAAAATGGAAAAAGGATGTGCCCAGGGGCCCCTGGCCCTGACTGCAAAAAATCCTTATATCGAAGGATGGACCCCACACCGAAGATGTCCCCACCTCAAACTTGGCTGCCCTCATACACCCAAGGGAGCCCTACAAACTGACATCAGGAACCTGGACTGCTGAGTTTTCTTTCCCAGGGAAAATGGAAAAAGGATGTGCCCAGGGGCCCCTGGCCCTGACTGCAAAGAATCCTTATATCGAAGGATGGACCCCAAACCGAAGTTGTCCCCACCTCAAACTTGTGCTGCCCGGATAGACCCAAGGGAGCCCTACAAACTGACATCAGGAACCTGGACTGCTGAGTTTTCTTTCCCAGGGAAAATGGAAAAAGGATGTGCCCAGGGGCCCCTGGCCCTGGGCTGGGGCCTCACTGCAAAGAATCCTTATATCGAAGGATGGACCCCCCACCGAAGTTGTCCCTACCTCAAACTTGTGCTGCCCTGATAGACCCAAGGGAACCCTACAAACTGACATTAGGAACCTGGACTGCTGAGTTTTCTTTCCCAGGGAAAATGGAAAAAGGATGTGCCCAGGGGCCCCTGGCCCTGACTGCAAAGAATCCTTATATCGAAGGATGGACCCCACACCGAAGTTGTCCCCACCTCAAACTTGTGCTGCCCTGATAGACCCAAGGGAGCTCTACAAACTGACATCAGGAACCTGGATTGCTGAGTTTTCTTTCCCAGGGAAAATGGAAAAAGGATGTGCCCAGGGGCCCCTGGACATGGGCTGGGGCCTCACTGCAAAGAATCCTTATATCGAAGGATGGACCCCACACCAAAGTTGTCCCCACCTCAAACTTGTGCTGCCCTGATAGACCCAAGGGAGCCCTACAAACTGACATCAGGAACCTGGACTGCTGACTTTTCTTTCCCAGGGAAAATGGAAAAAGGATGTGCCCAGGGGCCCCGGGCCCTGACTGCAAAAAATCCTTATATCGAAGGATGGACCCCACACCGAAGTTGTCCCCACCTCAAACTTGTGCTGCCCTGATAGACCCAAGGGAGCCCTACAAACTGACATCAGGAACCTGGACTGCTGAGTTTTCTTTCCCAGGGAAAATGGAAAAAGGATGTGCCCAGGGGCCCCTGGCCCTGACTGCAAAAAATCCTTATATCGAAGGATGGACCCCACACCGAAGTTGTCCCGACCTCAAACTTGTGCTGCCTTGATAGACCCAAGGGAGCCCTACAAACTGACATCAGGAACCTGGACTGCTGAGTTTTCTTTCCCAGGGAAAATGGAAAAAGGATGTGCCCAGGGGCCCCTGGCCCTGGGCTGGGGCCTCACTGCAAAGAATCCTTATATCGAAGGATGGACCCCACACCAAAGTTGTCCCCACCTCAAACTTGTGCTGCCCTGATAGACCCAAGGGAGCCCTACAAACTGACATCAGGAACCTGGACTGCTGAGTTTTCTTTCCCAGGGAAAATGGAAAAAGGATGTGCCCAGGGGCCCCTGGCCCTGACTGCAAAAAATCCTTATATCGAAGGATGGACCCCACACCGAAGATGTCCCCACCTCAAACTTGTGCTGCCCTGATAGACCCAAGGGAGCCCTACAAACTGACATCAGGAACCTGGACTGCTGAGTTTTCTTTCCCAGGGAAAATGGAAAAAGGATGTGCCCAGGGGCCCCTGGCCCTGACTGCAAAGAATCCTTATATCGAAGGATGGACCCCAAACCGAAGTTGTCCCCACCTCAAACTTGTGCTGCCCTGATAGACCCAAGGGAGCCCTACAAACTGACATCAGGAACCTGGACTGCTGAGTTTTCTTTCCCAGGGAAAATGGAAAAAGGATGTGCCCAGGGGCCCCTGGCCCTGGGCTGGGGCCTCACTGCAAAGAATCCTTATAACGAAGGATGGACCCCACACCGAAGTTGTCCCCACCTCAAACTTGTGCTGCCCTGATAGACCCAAGGGAGCCCTACAAACTGACATCAGGAACCTGGACTGCTGAGTTTTCTTTCCCAGGGAAAATGGAAAAAGGATGTGCCCAGGGGCCCCTGGACATGGGCTGGGGCCTCACTGCAAAGAATCCTTATATCGAAGGATGGACCCCACACCGAAGTTGTCCCCATCTCAAACTTGTGCTGCCTTGATAGACCCAAGGGAGCCCTACAAACTGACATCAGGAACCTGGACTGCTGAGTTTTCTTTCCCAGGGAAAATCGAAAAAGGATGTGCCCAGGGGCCCCTGGACATGGGCTGGGGGCACACTGCAAAGAATCCTTATATCGAAGGATGGACCCCACACCGAAGTTGTCCCCACCTCAAACTTGTGCTGCCCTGATAGACCCAAGGGAACCCTACAAACTGACATCAGGAACCTGGACTGCTGAGTTTTCTTTCCCAGGGAAAATGGAAAAAGGATGTGCCCAGGGGCCCCTGGCCCTGGGCTGGGGCCTCACTGCAAAGAATCCTTATATTGAAGGATGGACCCCACACCGAAGTTGTCCCCACCTCAAACTTGTGCTGCCCTGATAGACCCAAGGGAGCCCTACAAACTGACATCAGGAACCTGGACTGCTGACTTTTCTTTCCCAGGGAAAATGGAAAAAGGATGTGCCCAGGGGCCCCTGGCCCTGGGCTGGGGCCTCACTGCAAAGAATCCTTATATCGAAGGATGGACCCCACACCGAAGTTGTCCCCACCTCAAACTTGTGCTGCCCTGATAGACCCAAGGGAACCCTACAAACTGACATCAGGAACCTGGACTGCTGAGTTTTCTTTCCCAGGGAAAATGGAAAAAGGATGTGCACAGGGGCCCCTGGCCCTGACTGCAAAGAATCCTTATAACGAAGGATGGACCCCACACCGAAGTTGTCCCCACCTCAGACTTGTGCTGCCCTGATAGACCCAAGGGAGCCCTACAAACTGACATCAGGAACCTGGATTGCTGAGTTTTCTTTCCCAGGGAAAATGGAAAAAGGATGTGCCCAGGGGCCCCTGGACATGGGCTGGGGACTCACTGCAAAGAATCCTTATATCGAAGGATGGACCCCACACCGAAGATGTCCCCACCTCAAACTTGTGCTGCCCTGATAGACCCAAGGGAGCCCTACAAACTGACATCAGGAACCTGGACTGCTGAGTTTTCTTTCCCAGGGAAAATGGAAAAAGGATGTGCCCAGGGGCCCCTGGCCCTGGGCTGGGGCCTCACTGCAAAGAATCCTTATATCGAAGGATGGACCCCACACCGAAGTTGTCCCCACCTCAAACTTGTGCTGCCCTGATAGACCCAAGGGAGCCCTACAAACTGACATCAGGAACCTGGACTGCTGAGTTTTCTTTCCCAGGGAAAATGGAAAAAGGATGTGCCCAGGGGCCCCTGGACATGGGCTGGGGCCTCACTGCAAAGAATCCTTATATCGAAGGATGGACCCCACACCGAAGTTGTCCCCACCTCAAACTTGTGCTGCCCTGATAGACCCAAGGGAGCCCTACAAACTGACATCAGGAACCTGGACTGCTGAGTTTTCTTTCCCAGGGAAAATGGAAGAAGGATGTGCCCAGGGGCCCCTGGCCCTGGGCTGGGGCCTCACTGCAAAGAATCCTTATATCGAAGGATGGACCCCACACCCAAGTTGTCCCCACCTTAAAACTGTGCTGCCCTGATAGACCCAAGGGAGCCCTACAAACTGACATCAGGAACTTGGACTGATGAGTTTCCTTTCACAGATAAAATGGCCAAAGGTTGTGCCCAGGGGCCCCTAGCCCTGACTGCAAAAAAAATCCTTATATCGAAGGATGGACCCCACACCGAAGTTGTCCCCACCTCAAACTTGTGCTGCCCTGATAGACCCAAGGGAGCCCTACAAACTGACATCAGGAACCTGGACTGCTGAGTTTTCTTTCCCAGGGAAAATGGAAAAAGGATGTGCCCAGGGGCCCCTGGCCCTGACTGCAAAGAATCCTTATATCGAAGGATGGACCCCACACCGAAGTTGTCCCCACCTCAAACTTGTGCTGCCCTGATACACCCAAGGGAGCCCTACAAACTGACATCAGGAACCTGGACTGCTGACTTTTCTTTCCCAGGGAAAATGGAAAAAGGATGTGCCCAGGGAACCCTGGACCTTACTGCCAAAAATTCTTATATCGAAGGATGGACCCCACACCTAAGTTGTCCCCACCTCAAACTTTTGCTGCCCTGATAGACCCAAGGGAGCCCTACAAACTGACATCAGGAACCTGGACTGCTGAGTTTTCTTTCCCAGGGAAAATGGAAAAAGGATGTGCCCAGGGGCCCCTGGCCCTGACTGCAAAGAATCCTTATAACGAAGGATGGACCTCACACCGAAGTTGTCCCCACCTCAAACTTGTGCTGCCCTGATAGACCCAAGGGAGCCCTACAAACTGACATCAGGAACCTGGACTGCTGAGTTTTCTTTCCCAGGGAAAATGGAAAAAGGATGTGCCCAGGGGCCCCTGGCCCTGACTGCAAAAAATCCTTATATCGAAGGATGGACCCCACACCGAAGTTGTCCCCACCTCAAACTTGTGCTGCCCTGATAGACCCAAGGGAGCCCTACAAACTGACATCAGGAACCTGGACTGCTGAGTTTTCTTTCCCAGGGAAAATGGAAAAAGGATGTGCCCAGGGGCCCCTGGCCCTGGGACCCTGGCCCTGACTGCAAAGAATCCTTATATCGAAGGATGGACCCCACACCGAAGTTGTCCCCACCTCAAACTTGTGCTGCCCTGATAGACCCAAGGGAGCCCTACAAACTGACATCAGGAACCTGGACTGCTGAGTTTTCTTTCCCAGGGAAAATGGAAAAAGGATGTGCCCAGGGGCCCCTGGCCCTGACTGCAAAAAATCCTTATATCGAAGGATGGACCCCACACCGAAGATGTCCCCACCTCAAACTTGGGCTGCCCTCATACACCCAAGGGAGCCCTACAAACTGACATCAGGAACCTGGACTGCTGAGTTTTCTTTCCCAGGGAAAATGGAAAAAGGATGTGCCCAGGGGCCCCTGGCCCTGACTGCAAAGAATCCTTATATCGAAGGATGGACCCCAAACCGAAGTTGTCCCCACCTCAAACTTGTGCTGCCCTGATAGACCCAAGGGAGCCCTACAAACTGACATCAGGAACCTGGACTGCTGAGTTTTCTTTCCCAGGGAAAATGGAAAAAGGATGTGCCCAGGGGCCCCTGGCCCTGGGCTGGGGCCTCACTGCAAAGAATCCTTATATCGAAGGATGGACCCCCCACCGAAGTTGTCCCTACCTCAAACTTGTGCTGCCCTGATAGACCCAAGGGAACCCTACAAACTGACATTAGGAACCTGGACTGCTGAGTTTTCTTTCCCAGGGAAAATGGAAAAAGGATGTGCCCAGGGGCCCCTGGCCCTGACTGCAAAGAATCCTTATATCGAAGGATGGACCCCACACCGAAGTTGTCCCCACCTCAAACTTGTGCTGCCCTGATAGACCCAAGGGAGCTCTACAAACTGACATCAGGAACCTGGATTGCTGAGTTTTCTTTCCCAGGGAAAATGGAAAAAGGATGTGCCCAGGGGCCCCTGGACATGGGCTGGGGCCTCACTGCAAAGAATCCTTATATCGAAGGATGGACCCCACACCAAAGTTGTCCCCACCTCAAACTTGTGCTGCCCTGATAGACCCAAGGGAGCCCTACAAACTGACATCAGGAACCTGGACTGCTGAGTTTTCTTTCCCAGGGAAAATGGAAAAAGGATGTGCCCAGGGGCCCCGGGCCCTGACTGCAAAAAATCCTTATATCGAAGGATGGACCCCACACCGAAGTTGTCCCCACCTCAAACTTGTGCTGCCCTGATAGACCCAAGGGAGCCCTACAAACTGACATCAGGAACCTGGACTGCTGAGTTTTCTTTCCCAGGGAAAATGGAAAAAGGATGTGCCCAGGGGCCCCTGGCCCTGACTGCAAAAAATCCTTATATCGAAGGATGGACCCCACACCGAAGTTGTCCCCACCTCAAACTTGTGCTGCCTTGATAGACCCAAGGGAGCCCTACAAACTGACATCAGGAACCTGGACTGCTGAGTTTTCTTTCCCAGGGAAAATGGAAAAAGGATGTGCCCAGGGGCCCCTGGCCCTGGGCTGGGGCCTCACTGCAAAGAATCCTTATATCGAAGGATGGACCCCACACCAAAGTTGTCCCCACCTCAAACTTGTGCTGCCCTGATAGACCCAAGGGAGCCCTACAAACTGACATCAGGAACCTGGACTGCTGAGTTTTCTTTCCCAGGGAAAATGGAAAAAGGATGTGCCCAGGGGCCCCTGGCCCTGACTGCAAAAAATCCTTATATCGAAGGATGGACCCCACACCGAAGATGTCCCCACCTCAAACTTGTGCTGCCCTGATAGACCCAAGGGAGCCCTACAAACTGACATCAGGAACCTGGACTGCTGAGTTTTCTTTCCCAGGGAAAATGGAAAAAGGATGTGCCCAGGGGCCCCTGGCCCTGACTGCAAAGAATCCTTATATCGAAGGATGGACCCCACACCGAAGTTGTCCCCACCTCAAACTTGTGCTGCCCTGATAGACCCAAGGGAGCCCTACAAACTGACATCAGGAACCTGGACTGCTGACTTTTCTTTCCCAGGGAAAATGGAAAAAGGATGTGCCCAGGGGCCCCTGGCCCTGGGCTGGGGCCTCACTGCAAAGAATCCTTATATCGAAGGATGGACCCCACACCGAAGTTGTCCCCACCTCAAACTTGTGCTGCCCTCATACACCCAAGGGAGCCCTACAAACTGACATCAGGATCCTGGACTGCTGAGTTTTCTTTCCCAGGGAAAATGGAAAAAGGATGTGCCCAGGGGCCCCTGGCCCTGACTGCAAAGAATCCTTATAACGAAGGATGGACCCCACACCGAAGTTGTCCCCACCTCAAACTTGTGCTGCCCTGATAGACCCAAGGGAGCCCTACAAACTGACATCAGGAACCTGGATTGCTGAGTTTTCTTTCCCAGGGAAAATGGAAAAAGGATGTGCCCAGGGGCCCCTGGACATGGGCTGGGGCCTCACTGCAAAGAATCCTTATATCGAAGGATGGACCCCACACCGAAGATGTCCCCACCTCAAACTTGTGCTGCCCTGATAGACCCAAGGGAGCCCTACAAACTGACATCAGGAACCTGGACTGCTGAGTTTTCTTTCCCAGGGAAAATGGAAAAAGGATGTGCCCAGGGGCCCCAGGCCCTGACTGCAAAAAATCCTTATATCGATGGATGGACCCCACACCGAAGTTGTCCCCATCTCAAACTTGTGCTGCCCTGATAGACCCAAGGGAGCCCTACAAACTGACATCAGGAACCTGGACTGCTGAGTTTTCTTTCCCAGGGAAAATGGAAAAAGGATGTGCCCAGGGGCCCCTGGACATGGGCTGGGGGCACACTGCAAAGAATCCTTATATCGAAGGATGGACCCCACACCGAAGTTGTCCCCACCTCAAACTTGTGCTGCCCTGATAGACCCAAGGGAACCCTACAAACTGACATCAGGAACCTGGACTGCTGAGTTTTCTTTCCCAGGGAAAATGGAAAAAGGATGTGCCCAGGGGCCCCTGGCCCTGGGCTGGTGCCTCACTGCAAAGAATCCTTATATTGAAGGATGGACCCCACACCGAAGTTGTCCCCACCTCAAACTTGTGCTGCCCTGATAGACCCAAGGGAGCCCTACAAACTGACATCAGGGACCTGGACTGCTGTGTTTTCTTTCCCAGGGAAAATGGAAAAAGGATGTGCCCAGGGGCCCCTGGCCCTGGGCTGGGGCCTCACTGCAAAGAATCCTTATATCGAAGGATGGACCCCACACCGAAGTTGTCCCCACCTTAAACTTGTGCTGCCCTGATAGACCCAAGGGAGCCCTACAAACTGACATCAGGAACCTGGACTGCTGAGTTTTCTTTCCCAGGGAAAATGGAAAAAGGATGTGCCCAGGGGCCCCTGGCCCTGACTGCAAAAAATCCTTATATCGAAGGATGGACCCCACACCGAAGTTGTCCCCACCTCAAACTTGTGCTGCCCTGATAGACCCAAGGGAGCCCTACAAACTGACATCAGGAACCTGGACTGCTGAGTTTTCTTTCCCAGGGAAAATGGAAAAAGGATGTGCCCAGGGGCCCCTGGCCCTGGGCTGGGGCCTCACTGCAAAGAATCCTTATATCGAAGGATGGACCCCACACCGAAGTTGTCCCCACCTCAAACTTGTGCTGCCCTGATAGACCCAAGGGAACCCTACAAACTGACATCAGGAACCTGGACTGCTGAGTTTTCTTTCCCAGGGAAAATGGAAAAAGGATGTGCCCAGGGGCCCCTGGCCCTGGGACCCTGGCCCTGACTGCAAAGAATCCTTATATCGAAGGATGGATTCCACACCGAAGTTGTCCCCACCTCAAACTTGTGCTGCCCTGATACACCCAAGGGAGCCCTACAAACTGACATCAGGAACCTGGACTGCTGAGTTTTCTTTCCCAGGGAAAATGGAAAAAGGATGTGCCCAGGGGCCCCTGGCCCTGACTGCAAAAAATCCTTATATCGAAGGATGGACCCCACACCAAAGATGTCCCCACCTCAAACTTGTGCTGCCCTCATATACCCAAGGGAGCCCTACAAACTGACATCAGGAACCTGGACTGCTGAGTTTTCTTTCCCAGGGAAAATGGAAAAAGGATGTGCCCAGGGTTCCCAGGCCCTGGGCTGGGGCCTCACTTCAAAGAATCCTTATATCGAAGGATGGACCCCACACCGAAGTTGTCCCCACCTCAAACTTGTGCTGCCCTGATAGACCCAAGGGAGCCCTACAAACTGACATCAGGAACCTGGACTGCTGAGTTTTCTTTCCCAGGGAAAATGGAAAAAGGATGTGCCCAGGGGCCCCTGGCCCTGACTGCAAAAAATCCTTATATCGAAGGATGGACCCCACACCGAAGATGTCCCCACCTCAAACTTGTGCTGCCCTGATAGACCCAAGGGGGCCCTACAAACTGACATCAGGAACCTGGATTGCTGAGTTTTCTTTCCCAGGGAAAATGGAAAAAGGATGTGCCCAGGGGCCCCTGGACATGGGCTGGGGCCTCACTGCAAAAAATCCTTATATCGAAGGATGGACCCCACACAGAAGATGTCCCCACCTCAAACTTGTGCTGCCCTGATAGACCCAAGGGAGCCCTACAAACTGACATCAGGAACCTGGACTGCTGAGTTTTCTTTCCCAGGGAAAATGGAAAAAGGATGTGCCCAGGGGCCCCTGGACATGGGCTGGGGCCACACTGCAAAGAATCCTTATATCGAAGGATGGACCCCACACCGAAGTTGTCCCCACCTCAAACTTGTGCTGCCCTGATAGACCCAAGGGAGCCCTACAAACTGACATCAGGAACCTGGACTGCTGAGTTTTCTTTCCCAGGGAAAATGGAAGAAGGATGTGCCCAGGGGCCCCTGGCCCTGGGCTGGGGCCTCACTGCAAAGAATCCTTATATCGAAGGATGGACCTCACACCCAAGTTGTCCCCACCTTAAAACTGTGCTGCCCTGATAGACCCAAGGGAGCCCTACAAACTGACATCAGGAACTTGGACTGATGAGTTTCCTTTCACAGATAAAATGGCCAAAGGTTGTGCCCAGGGGCCCCTAGCCCTGACTGCAAAAAATCCTTATATCGAAGGATGGAGCCCAGACCGAAGTTGTCCCCACCTCAAACTTGTGCTGCCCTGATAGACCCAAGGGAGCCCTACAAACTGACATCAGGAACCTGGACTGCTGAGTTTTCTTTCCCAGGGAAAATGGAAAAAGGATGTGCCCAGGGGCCCCTGGCCTTGACTGCAAAGAATCCTTATATCGAAGGATGGACCCCACACCGAAGTTGTCCCCACCTCAAACTTGTGCTGCCCTGATACACCCAAGGGAGCCCTACAAACTGACATCAGGAACCTGGACTGCTGACTTTTCTTTCCCAGGGAAAATGGAAAAAGGATGTGCCCAGGGAACCCTGGACCTGACTGCCAAAAATTCTTATATCGAAGGATGGACCCCACACCGAAGTTGTCCCCACCTCAAACTTTTGCTGCCCTGATAGACCCAAGGGAGCCCTACAAACTGACATCAGGAACCTGGACTGCTGAGGTTTCTTTCCCAGGGAAAATGGAAAAAGGATGTGCCCAGGGGCCCCTGGCCCTGACTTCAAAAAATCCTTATAACGAAGGATGGACCTCACACCGAAGTTGTCCCCACCTTAAACTTGTGCTGCCCTGATAGACCCAAGGGAGCCCTACAAACTGACATCAGGAACCTGGACTGCTGAGTTTTCTTTCCCAGGGAAAATGGAAAAAGGATGTGCCCAGGGGCCCCTGGCCCTGACTGCAAAAAATCCTTATATCGAAGGATGGACCCCACACCGAAGTTGTCCCCACCTCAAACTTGTGCTGCCCTGATAGACCCAAGGGAGCCCTACAAACTGACATCAGGAACCTGGACTGCTGAGTTTTCTTTCCCAGGGAAAATGGAAAAAGGATGTGCCCAGGGGCCCCTGGCCCTGACTGCAAAAAATCATTATATCGAAGGATGGACCCCACACCGAAGATGTCCCCACGTCAAACTTGTGCTGCCCTCATACACCCAAGGGAGCCCTACAAACTGACATCAGGAACCTGGACTGCTGAGTTTTCTTTCCCAGGGAAAATGGAAAAAGGATGTGCCCAGGGGCCCCTGGCCCTGACTGCAATAAATCCTTATAACGAAGGATGGACCCCACACCGAAGTTGTCCCCACCTCAAACTTGTGCTGCCCTGAGAGACCCAAGGGAGCCCTACAAACTGACATCAGGAACCTGGACTGCTGAGTTTTCTTTCCCAGGGAAAATGGAAAAAGGATGTGCCCAGGGGCCCCTGGCCCTGACTGCAAAGAATCCTTATATCGAAGGATGGACCCCACACCAAAGATGTCCCCACCTCAAACTTGTGCTGCCCTCATATACCCAAGGGAGCCCTACAAACTGACATCAGGAACCTGGACTGCTGAGTTTTCTTTCCCAGGGAAAATGGAAAAAGGATGTGCCCAGGGTTCCCAGGCCCTGGGCTGGGGCCTCACTTCAAAGAATCCTTATATCGAAGGATGGACCCCACACCGAAGTTGTCCCCACCTCAAACTTGTGCTGCCCTGATAGACCCAAGGGAGCCCTACAAACTCACATCAGGAACCTGGACTGCTGAGTTTTCTTTCCCAGGGAAAATGGAAAAAGGATGTGCCCAGGGGCCCCTGGCCCTGACTGCAAAAAATCCTTATATCGAAGGATGGACCCCACACCGAAGATGTCCCCACCTCAAACTTGTGCTGCCCTGATAGACCCAAGGGGGCCCTACAAACTGACATCAGGAACCTGGATTGCTGAGTTTTCTTTCCCAGGGAAAATGGAAAAAGGATGTGCCCAGGGGCCCCTGGACATGGGCTGGGGCCTCACTGCAAAGAATCCTTATATCGAAGGATGGACCCCACACAGAAGATGTCCCCACCTCAAACTTGTGCTGCCCTGATAGACCCAAGGGAGCCCTACAAACTGACATCAGGAACCTGGACTGCTGAGTTTTCTTTCCCAGGGAAAATGGAAAAAGGATGTGCCCAGGGGCCCCTGGACATGGGCTGGGGCCACACTGCAAAGAATCCTTATATCGAAGGATGGACCCCACACCGAAGTTGTCCCCACCTCAAACTTGTGCTGCCCTGATAGACCCAAGGGAGCCCTACAAACTGACATCAGGAACCTGGACTGCTGAGTTTTCTTTCCCAGGGAAAATGGAAGAAGGATGTGCCCAGGGGCCCCTGGCCCTGGGCTGGGGCCTCACTGCAAAGAATCCTTATATCGAAGGATGGACCCCACACCCAAGTTGTCCCCACCTTAAAACTGTGCTGCCCTGATAGACCCAAGGGAGCCCTACAAACTGACATCAGGAACTTGGACTGATGAGTTTCCTTTCACAGATAAAATGGCCAAAGGTTGTGCCCAGGGGCCCCTAGCCCTGACTGCAAAAAATCCTTATATCGAAGGATGGAGCCCAGACCGAAGTTGTCCCCACCTCAAACTTGTGCTGCCCTGATAGACCCAAGGGAGCCCTACAAACTGACATCAGGAACCTGGACTGCTGAGTTTTCTTTCCCAGGGAAAATGGAAAAAGGATGTGCCCAGGGGCCCCTGGCCCTGACTGCAAAGAATCCTTATATCGAAGGATGGACCCCACACCGAAGTTGTCCCCACCTCAAACTTGTGCTGCCCTGATACACCCAAGGGAGCCCTACAAACTGACATCAGGAACCTGGACTGCTGACTTTTCTTTCCCAGGGAAAATGGAAAAAGGATGTGCCCAGGGAACCCTGGACCTGACTGCCAAAAATTCTTATATCGAAGGATGGACCCCACACCGAAGTTGTCCCCACCTCAAACTTTTGCTGCCCTGATAGACCCAAGGGAGCCCTACAAACTGACATCAGGAACCTGGACTGCTGAGGTTTCTTTCCCAGGGAAAATGGAAAAAGGATGTGCCCAGGGGCCCCTGGCCCTGACTTCAAAAAATCCTTATAACGAAGGATGGACCTCACACCGAAGTTGTCCCCACCTTAAACTTGTGCTGCCCTGATAGACCCAAGGGAGCCCTACAAACTGACATCAGGAACCTGGACTGCTGAGTTTTCTTTCCCAGGGAAAATGGAAAAAGGATGTGCCCAGGGGCCCCTGGCCCTGACTGCAAAAAATCCTTATATCGAAGGATGGAGCCCACACCGAAGTTGTCCCCACCTCAAACTTGTGCTGCCCTGATAGACCCAAGGGAGCCCTACAAACTGACATCAGGAACCTGGACTGCTGAGTTTTCTTTCCCAGGGAAAATGGAAAAAGGATGTGCCCAGGGGCCCCTGGCCCTGGGACCCTGGCCCTGACTGCAAAGAATCCTTATATCGAAGGATGGACCCCACACCGAAGTTGTCCCCACCTCAAACTTGTGCTGCCCTGATAGACCCAAGGGAGCCCTACAAACTGACATCAGGAACCTGGACTGCTGAGTTTTCTTTCCCAGGGAAAATGGAAAAAGGATGTGCCCAGTGGCCCCTGGCCCTGACTGCAAAAAATCCTTATATCGAAGGATGGACCCCACACCGAAGATGTCCCCACCTCAAACTTGGGCTGCCCTGATAGACCCAAGGGAGCCCTACAAACTGACATCAGGAACCTGGACTGCTGAGTTTTCTTTCCCAGGGAAAATGGAAAAAGGATGTGCCCAGGGGCCCCTGGCCCTGACTGCAAAGAATCCTTATATCGAAGGATGGACCCCAAACCGAAGTTGTCCCCACCTCAAACTTGTGCTGCCCTGATAGACCCAAGGGAGCCCTACAAACTGACATCAGGAACCTGGACTGCTGAGTTTTCTTTCCCAGGGAAAATGGAAAAAGGATGTGCCCAGGGGCCCCTGGCCCTGGGCTGGGACCTCACTGCAAAGAATCCTTATATCGAAGGATGGACCCCACACCGAAGTTGTCCCCACCTCAAACTTGTGCTGCCCTGATAGACCCAAGGGAACCCTACAAACTGACATTAGGAACCTGGACTGCTGAGTTTTCTTTCCCAGGGAAAATGGAAAAAGGATGTGCCCAGGGGCCCCTGGCCCTGACTGCAAAGAATCCTTATATCGAAGGATGGACCCCACACCGAAGTTGTCCCCACCTCAAACTTGTGCTGCCCTGATAGACCCAAGGGAGCCCTACAAACTGACATCAGGAACCTGGATTGCTGAGTTTTCTTTCCCAGGGAAAATGGAAAAAGGATGTGCCCAGGGGCCCCTGGACATGGGCTGGGGCCTCACTGCAAAGAATCCTTATATCGAAGGATGGACCCCACACCAAAGTTGTCCCCACCTCAAACTTGTGCTGCCCTGATAGACCCAAGGGAGCCCTACAAACTGACATCAGGAACCTGGACTGCTGAGTTTTCTTTCCCAGGGAAAATGGAAAAAGGATGTGCCCAGGGGCCCCTGGCCCTGACTGCAAAAAATCCTTATATCGAAGGATGGACCCCACACCGAAGATGTCCCCACCTCAAACTTGTGCTGCCCTGATAGACCCAAGGGAGCCCTACAAACTGACATCAGGAACCTGGACTGCTGAGTTTTCTTTCCCAGGGAAAATGGAAAAAGGATGTGCCCAGGGGCCCCTGGCCCTGACTGCAAAGAATCCTTATATCGAAGGATGGACCCCACACCGAAGTTGTCCCCACCTCAAACTTGTGCTGCCCTGATAGACCCAAGGGAGCCCTACAAACTGACATCAGGAACCTGGACTGCTGACTTTTCTTTCCCAGGGAAAATGGAAAAAGGATGTGCCCAGGGGCCCCTGGCCCTGGGCTGGGGCCTCACTGCAAAGAATCCTTATATCGAAGGATGGACCCCACACCGAAGTTGTCCCCACCTCAAACTTGTGCTGCCCTCATACACCCAAGGGAGCCCTACAAACTGACATCAGGAACCTGGACTGCTGAGTTTTCTTTCCCAGGGAAAATGGAAAAAGGATGTGCCCAGGGGCCCCTGGCCCTGACTACAAAGAATCCTTATAACGAAGGATGGACCCCACACCGAAGTTGTCCCCACCTCAAACTTGTGCTGCCCTGATAGACCCAAGGGAGCCCTACAAACTGACATCAGGAACCTGGATTGCTGAGTTTTCTTTCCCAGGGAAAATGGAAAAAGGATGTGCCCAGGGGCCCCTGGACATGGGCTGGGGCCTCACTGCAAAGAATCCTTATATCGAAGGATGGACCCCACACCGAAGATGTCCCCACCTCAAACTTGTGCTGCCCTGATAGACCCAAGGGAGCCCTACAAACTGACATCAGGAACCTGGACTGCTGAGTTTTCTTTCCCAGGGAAAATGGAAAAAGGATGTGCCCAGGGGCCCCAGGCCCTGACTGCAAAAAATCCTTATATCGATGGATGGACCCCACACAGAAGTTGTCCCCATCTCAAACTTGTGCTGCCCTGATAGACCCAAGGGAGCCCTACAAACTGACATCAGGAACCTGGACTGCTGAGTTTTCTTTCCCAGGGAAAATGGAAAAAGGATGTGCCCAGGGGCCCCTGGACATGGGCTGGGGGCACACTGCAAAGAATCCTTATATCGAAGGATGGACCCCACACCGAAGTTGTCCCCACCTCAAACTTGTGCTGCCCTGATAGACCCAAGGGAACCCTACAAACTGACATCAGGAACCTGGACTGCTGAGTTTTCTTTCCCAGGGAAAATGGAAAAAGGATGTGCCCAGGGGCCCCTGGCCCTGGGCTCGGGCCTCACTGCAAAGAATCCTTATATTGAAGGATGGACCCCACACCGAAGTTGTCCCCACCTCAAACTTGTGCTGCCCTGATAGACCCAAGGGAGCCCTACAAACTGACATCAGGAACCTGGACTGCTGACTTTTCTTTCCCAGGGAAAATGGAAAAAGGATGTGCCCAGGGGCCCCTGGCCCTGGGCTGGGGCCTCACTGCAAAGAATCCTTATATCGAAGGATGGACCCCACACCGAAGTTGTCCCCACCTCAAACTTGTGCTGCCCTGATAGACCCAAGGGAACCCTACAAACTGACATCAGGAACCTGGACTGCTGAGTTTTCTTTCCCAGGGAAAATGGAAAAAGGATGTGCCCAGGGGCCCCTGGCCTTGACTGCAAAGAATCCTTATATCGAAGGATGGACCCCACACCGAAGTTGTCCCCACCTCAAACTTGTGCTGCCCTGATACACCCAAGGGAGCCCTACAAACTGACATCAGGAACCTGGACTGCTGACTTTTCTTTCCCAGGGAAAATGGAAAAAGGATGTGCCCAGGGAACCCTGGACCTGACTGCCAAAAATTCTTATATCGAAGGATGGACCCCACACCGAAGTTGTCCCCACCTCAAACTTTTGCTGCCCTGATAGACCCAAGGGAGCCCTACAAACTGACATCAGGAACCTGGACTGCTGAGGTTTCTTTCCCAGGGAAAATGGAAAAAGGATGTGCCCAGGGGCCCCTGGCCCTGACTTCAAAAAATCCTTATAACGAAGGATGGACCTCACACCGAAGTTGTCCCCACCTTAAACTTGTGCTGCCCTGATAGACCCAAGGGAGCCCTACAAACTGACATCAGGAACCTGGACTGCTGAGTTTTCTTTCCCAGGGAAAATGGAAAAAGGATGTGCCCAGGGGCCCCTGGCCCTGACTGCAAAAAATCCTTATATCGAAGGATGGAGCCCACACCGAAGTTGTCCCCACCTCAAACTTGTGCTGCCCTGATAGACCCAAGGGAGCCCTACAAACTGACATCAGGAACCTGGACTGCTGAGTTTTCTTTCCCAGGGAAAATGGAAAAAGGATGTGCCCAGGGGCCCCTGGCCCTGACTGCAAAAAATCATTATATCGAAGGATGGACCGCACACCGAAGATGTCCCCACGTCAAACTTGTGCTGCCCTCATACACCCAAGGGAGCCCTACAAACTGACATCAGGAACCTGGACTGCTGAGTTTTCTTTCCCAGGGAAAATGGAAAAAGGATGTGCCCAGGGGCCCCTGGCCCTGACTGCAATAAATCCTTATATCGAAGGATGGACCCCACACCGAAGTTGTCCCCACCTCAAACTTGTGCTACCCTGATACACCCAAGGGAGCCCTACAAACTGACATCAGGAACCTGGACTGCTGAGTTTTCTTTCCCAGGGAAAATGGAAAAAGGATGTGCCCAGGGGCCCCTGGCCCTGGGCTGGGGCCTCACTGCAAAGAATCCTTATAACGAAGGATGGACCCCACACCGAAGTTGTCCCCACCTCAAACTTGTGCTGCCCTGATAGACCCAAGGGAGCCCTACAAACTGACATCAGGAACCTGGACTGCTGAGTTTTCTTTCCCAGGGAAAATGGAAAAAGGATGTGCCCAGGGGCCCCTGGACATGGGCTGGGGCCTCACTGCAAAGAATCCTTATATCGAAGGATGGACCCCACACCGAAGTTGTCCCCACCTCAAACTTGTGCTGCCTAGATAGACCCAAGGGAGCCCTACAAACTGACATCAGGAACCTGGACTGCTGAGTTTTCTTTCCCAGGGAAAATCGAAAAAGGATGTGCCCAGGGGCCCCTGGACATGGGCTGGGGGCACACTGCAAAGAATCCTTATATCGAAGGATGGACCCCACACCGAAGTTGTCCCCACCTCAAACTTGTGCTGCCCTGATAGACCCAAGGGAACCCTACAAACTGACATCAGGAACCTGGACTGCTGAGTTTTCTTTCCCAGGGAAAATGGAAAAAGGATGTGCCCAGGGGCCCCTGGCCCTGGGCTGGGGCCTCACTGCAAAGAATCCTTATATTGAAGGATGGACCCCACACCGAAGTTGTCCCCACCTCAAACTTGTGCTGCCCTGATAGACCCAAGGGAGCCCTACAAACTGACATCAGGAACCTGGACTGCTGACTTTTCTTTCCCAGGGAAAATGGAAAAAGGATGTGCCCAGGGGCCCCTGGCCCTGGGCTGGGGCCTCACTGCAAAGAATCCTTATATCGAAGGATGGACCCCACACCGAAGTTGTCCCCACCTCAAACTTGTGGTGCCCTGATAGACCCAAGGGAACCCTACAAACTGACATCAGGAACCTGGACTGCTGAGTTTTCTTTCCCAGGGAAAATGGAAAAAGGATGTGCACAGGGGCCCCTGGCCCTGACTGCAAAGAATCCTTATAACGAAGGATGGACCTCACACCGAAGTTGTCCCCACCTCAAACTTGTGCTGCCCTGATAGACCCAAGGGAGCCCTACAAACTGACATCAGGAACCTGGACTGCTGAGTTTTCTTTCCCAGGGAAAATGGAAAAAGGATGTGCCCAGGGGCCCCTGGCCCTGACTGCAAAAAATCCATATATCGAAGGATGGACCCCACACCGAAGTTGTCCCCACCTCAAACTTGTGCTGCCCTGATAGACCCAAGGGAGCCCTACAAACTGACATCAGGAACCTGGACTGCTGAGTTTTCTTTCCCAGGGAAAATGGAAAAAGGATGTGCCCAGGGGCCCCTGGCCCTGGGACCCTGGCCCTGACTGCAAAGAATCCTTATATCGAAGGATGGACCCCACACCGAAGTTGTCCCCACCTCAAACTTGTGCTGCCCTGATAGACCCAAGGGAGCCCTACAAACTGACATCAGGAACCTGGACTGCTGAGTTTTCTTTCCCAGGGAAAATGGAAAAAGGATGTGCCCAGGGGCCCCTGGCCCTGACTGCAAAAAATCCTTATATCGAAGGATGGACCCCACACCGAAGATGTCCCCACCTCAAACTTGGGCTGCCCTCATACACCCAAGGGAGCCCTACAAACTGACATCAGGAACCTGGACTGCTGAGTTTTCTTTCCCAGGGAAAATGGAAAAAGGATGTGCCCAGGGGCCCCTGGCCCTGACTGCAAAGAATCCTTATATCGAAGGATGGACCCCAAACCGAAGTTGTCCCCACCTCAAACTTGTGCTGCCCTGATAGACCCAAGGGAGCCCTACAAACTGACATCAGGAACCTGGACTGCTGAGTTTTCTTTCCCAGGGAAAATGGAAAAAGGATGTGCCCAGGGGCCCCTGGCCCTGGGCTGGGGCCTCACTGCAAAGAATCCTTATATCGAAGGATGGACCCCACACCGAAGTTGTCCCCACCTCAAACTTGTGCTGCCCTGATAGACCCAAGGGAACCCTACAAACTGACATTAGGAACCTGGACTGCTGAGTTTTCTTTCCCAGGGAAAATGGAAAAAGGATGTGCCCAGGGGCCCCTGGCCCTGACTGCAAAGAATCCTTATATCGAAGGATGGACCCCACAGCGAAGTTGTCCCCACCTCAAACTTGTGCTGCCCTGATAGACCCAAGGGAGCCCTACAAACTGACATCAGGAACCTGGACTGCTGAGTTTTCTTTCCCAGGGAAAATGGAAAAAGGATGTGCCCAGGGGCCCCTGGCCCTGACTGCAAAAAATCCTTATATCGAAGGATGGACCCCACACCGAAGTTGTCCCCACCTCAAACTTGTGCTGCCTTGATAGACCCAAGGGAGCCCTACAAACTGACATCAGGAACCTGGACTGCTGAGTTTTCTTTCCCAGGGAAAATGGAAAAAGGATGTGCCCAGGGGCCCCTGGCCCTGGGCTGGGGCCTCACTGCAAAGAATCCTTATATCGAAGGATGGACCCCACACCAAAGTTGTCCCCACCTCAAACTTGTGCTGCCCTGATAGACCCAAGGGAGCCCTACAAACTGACATCAGGAACCTGGACTGCTGAGTTTTCTTTCCCAGGGAAAATGGAAAAAGGATGTGCCCAGGGGCCCCTGGCCCTGACTGCAAAAAATCCTTATATCGAAGGATGGACCCCACACCGAAGATGTCCCCACCTCAAACTTGTGCTGCCCTGATAGACCCAAGGGAGCCCTACAAACTGACATCAGGAACCTGGACTGCTGAGTTTTCTTTCCCAGGGAAAATGGAAAAAGGATGTGCACAGGGGCCCCTGGCCCTGACTGCAAAGAATCCTTATATCGAAGGATGGACCCCACACCGAAGTTGTCCCCACCTCAAACTTGTGCTGCCCTGATAGACCCAAGGGAGCCCTACAAACTGACATCAGGAACCTGGACTGCTGACTTTTCTTTCCCAGGGAAAATGGAAAAAGGATGTGCCCAGGGGCCCCTGGACATGGGCTGGGGCCTCACTGCAAAGAATCCTTATATCGAAGGATGGACCCCACACCGAAGTTGTCCCCACCTCAAACTTGTGCTGCCCTCATACACCCAAGGGAGCCCTACAAACTGACATCAGGATCCTGGACTGCTGAGTTTTCTTTCCCAGGGAAAATGGAAAAAGGATGTGCCCAGGGGCCCCTGGCCCTGACTGCAAAGAATCCTTATATCGAAGGATGGACCCCACACCGAAGTTGTGCCCACCTCAAACTTGTGCTGCCCTGATAGACCCAAGGGAGCCCTACAAACTGACATCAGGAACCTGGATTGCTGAGTTTTCTTTCCCAGGGAAAATGGAAAAAGGATGTGCCCAGGGGCCCCTGGACATGGGCTGGGGCCTCACTGCAAAGAATCCTTATATCGAAGGATGGACCCCACACCGAAGATGTCCCCACCTCAAACTTGTGCTGCCCTGATAGACCCAAGGGAGCCCTACAAACTGACATCAGGAACCTGGACTGCTGAGTTTTCTTTCCCAGGGAAAATGGAAAAAGGATGTGCCCAGGGGCCCCAGGCCCTGACTGCAAAAAATCCTTATATCGATGGATGGACCCCACACCGAAGTTGTCCCCATCTCAAACTTGTGCTGCCCTGATAGACCCAAGGGAGCCCTACAAACTGACATCAGGAACCTGGACTGCTGAGTTTTCTTTCCCAGGGAAAATGGAAAAAGGATGTGCCCAGGGGCCCCTGGACATGGGCTGGGGGCACACTGCAAAGAATCCTTATATCGAAGGATGGACCCCACACCGAAGTTGTCCCCACCTCAAACTTGTGCTGCCCTGATAGACCCAAGGGAACCCTACAAACTGACATCAGGAACCTGGACTGCTGAGTTTTCTTTCCCAGGGAAAATGGAAAAAGGATGTGCCCAGGGGCCCCTGGCCCTGGGCTGGGGCCTCACTGCAAAGAATCCTTATATTGAAGGATGGACCCCACACCGAAGTTGTCCCCACCTCAAACTTGTGCTGCCCTGATAGACCCAAGGGAGCCCTACAAACTGACATCAGGAACCTGGACTGCTGACTTTTCTTTCCCAGGGAAAATGGAAAAAGGATGTGCCCAGGGGCCCCTGGCCCTGGGCTGGGGCCTCACTGCAAAGAATCCTTATATCGAAGGATGGACCCCACACCGAAGTTGTCCCCACCTCAAACTTGTGCTGCCCTGATAGACCCAAGGGAACCCTACAAACTGACATCAGGAACCTGGACTGCTGAGTTTTCTTTCCCAGGGAAAATGGAAAAAGGATGTGCCCAGGGGCCCCTGGCCCTGACTGCAAAGAATCCTTATAACGAAGGATGGACCCCACACCGAAGTTGTCCCCACCTCAAACTTGTGCTGCCCTGATAGACCCAAGGGAGCCCTACAAACTGACATCAGGAACCTGGACTGCTGAGTTTTCTTTCCCAGGGAAAATGGAAAAAGGATGTGCCCAGGGGCCCCTGGCCCTGACTGCAAAGAATCCTTATAACGAAGGATGGACCCCACACCGAAGTTGTCCCCACCTCAAACTTGTGCTGCCCTGATAGACCCAAGGGAGCCCTACAAACTGACATCAGGAACCTGGATTGCTGAGTTTTCTTTCCCAGGGAAAATGGAAAAAGGATGTGCCCAGGGGCCCCTGGACATGGGCTGGGGCCTCACTGCAAAGAATCCTTATATCGAAGGATGGACCCCACACCGAAGTTGTCCCCACCTCAAACTTGTGCTGCCCTGATAGACCCAAGGGAGCCCTACAAACTGACATCAGGAACCTGGACTGCTGAGTTTTCTTTCCCAGGGAAAATGGAAAAAGGATGTGCCCAGGGGCCCCGGGCCCTGACTGCAAAGAATCCTTATATCGAAGGATGGACCCCACACCGAAGTTGTCCCCACCTCAAACTTGTGCTGCCCTGATAGACCCAAGGGAGCCCTACAAACTGACATCAGGAACCTGGACTGCTGAGTTTTCTTTCCCAGGGAAAATGGAAAAAGGATGTGCCCAGGGGCCCCTGGCCCTGACTGCAAAAAATCCTTATATCGAAGGATGGACCCAACACCAAAGTTGTCCCCACCTCAAACTTGTGCTGCCCTGATAGACCCAAGGGAGCCCTACAAACTGACATCAGGAACCTGGACTGCTGAGTTTTCTTTCCCAGGGAAAATGGAAAAAGGATGTGCCCAGGGGCCCCTGGCCCTGGGACCCTGGCCCTGACTGCAAAGAATCCTTATATCGAAGGATGGACCCCACACCGAAGTTGTCCCCACCTCAAACTTGTGCTGCCCTGATAGACCCAAGGGAGCCCTACAAACTGACATCAGGAACCTGGACTGCTGAGTTTTCTTTCCCAGGGAAAATGGAAAAAGGATGTGCCCAGGGGCCCCTGGCCCTGACTGCAAAAAATCCTTATATCGAAGGATGGACCCCACACCGAAGATGTCCCCACCTCAAACTTGTGCTGCCCTGATAGACCCAAGGGAGCCCTACAAACTGACATCAGGAACCTGGACTGCTGAGTTTTCTTTCCCAGGGAAAATGGAAAAAGGATGTGCCCAGGGGCCCCTGGCCCTGACTGCAAAGAATCCTTATATCGAAGGATGGACCCCACACCGAAGTTGTCCCCACCTCAAACTTGTGCTGCCCTGATAGACCCAAGGGAGCCCTACAAACTGACATCAGGAACCTGGACTGCTGACTTTTCTTTCCCAGGGAAAATGGAAAAAGGATGTGCCCAGGGGCCCCTGGCCCTGGGCTGGGGCCTCACTGCAAAGAATCCTTATATCGAAGGATGGACCCCACACCGAAGTTGTCCCCACCTCAAACTTGTGCTGCCCTGATAGACCCAAGGGAACCCTACAAACTGACATCAGGATCCTGGACTGCTGAGTTTTCTTTCCCAGGGAAAATGGAAAAAGGATGTGCCCAGGGGCCCCTGGCCCTGACTGCAAAGAATCCTTATAACGAAGGATGGACCCCACACCGAAGTTGTCCCCACCTCAAACTTGTGCTGCCCTGATAGACCCAAGGGAGCCCTAAAAAATGACATCAGGAACCTGGATTGCTGAGTTTTCTTTCCCAGGGAAAATGGAAAAAGGATGTGCCCAGGGGCCCCTGGACATGGGCTGGGGCCTCACTGCAAAGAATCCTTATATTGAAGGATGGACCCCACACCGAAGATGTCCCCACCTCAAACTTGTGCTGCCCTGATAGACCCAAGGGAGCCCTACAAACTGACATCAGGAACCTGGACTGCTGAGTTTTCTTTCCCAGGTAAAATGGAAAAAGGATGTGCCCAGGGGCCCCTGGCCCTGACTGCAAAAAATCCTTATATCGATGGATGGACCCCACACCGAAGTTGTCCCCATCTCAAACTTGTGCTGCCCTGATAGACCCAAGGGAGCCCTACAAACTGACATCAGGAACCTGGACTGCTGAGTTTTCTTTCCCAGGGAAAATGGAAAAAGGATGTGCCCAGGGGCCCCTGGACATGGGCTGGGGGAACACTGCAAAGAATCCTTATATCGAAGGATGGACCCCACACCGAAGTTGTCCCCACCTCAAACTTGTGCTGCCCTGATAGACCCAAGGGAGCCCTACAAACTGACATCAGGAACCTGGATTGCTGAGTTTTCTTTCCCAGGGAAAATGGAAAAAGGATGTGCCCAGGGGCCCCTGGACATGGGCTGGGGCCTCACTGCAAAGAATCCTTATATCGAAGGATGGACCCCACACCGAAGATGTCCCCACCTCAAACTTGTGCTGCCCTGATAGACCCAAGGGAGCCCTACAAACTGACATCAGGAACCTGGACTGCTGAGTTTTCTTTCCCAGGGAAAATGGAAAAAGGATGTGCCCAGGGGCCCCTGGCCCTGGGACCCTGGCCCTGACTGCAAAAAATCCTTATATCGAAGGATGGACCCCACACCGAAGTTGTCCCCACCTCAAACTTGTGCTGCCCTGATACACCCAAGGGAGCCCTACAGACTGACATCAGGAACCTGGACTGCTGACTTTTCTTTCCCAGGGAAAATGGAAAAAGGATGTGCCCAGGGGCCCCTGGCCCTGGGCTGGGGCCTCACTGCAAAGAATCCTTATATCGAAGGATGGACCCCACACCGATGTTGTCCCCACCTCAAACTTGTGCTGCCCTGATAGACCCAAGGGAGCCCTACAAACTGACATCAGGAACCTGGACTGCTGAGTTTTCTTTCCCAGGGAAAATGGAAAAAGGATGTGCCCAGGGGCCCCTGGCCCTGACTGCAAAAAATCCTTATATCGAAGGATGGACCCCACACCGAAGTTGTCCCCACCTCAAACTTGTGCTGCCCTGATAGACCTAAGGGAGCCCTACAAACTGACATCAGGAACCTGGACTGCTGAGTTTTCTTTCCCAGGGAAAATGGAAAAAGGATGTGCCAAGGGGCCCCTGGCCCTGACTGCAAAGAATCCTTATATCGAAGGATGGACCCCACACCAAAGTTGTCCCCACCTCAAACTTGTGCTGCCCTGATAGACCCAAGGGAGCCCTACAAACTGACATCAGGAACCTGGACTGCTGAGTTTTCTTTCCCAGGGAAAATGGAAAAAGGATGTGCCCAGGGGCCCCTGGCCCTGGGCTGGGGCCTCACTGCAAAGAATCCTTATATCGAAGGATGGACCCCACACCGAAGTTGTCCCCACCTCAAACTTGTGCTGCCCTGATAGACCCAAGGGAGCCCTACAAACTGACATCAGGAACCTGGACTGCTGACTTTTCTTTCCCAGGGAAAATGGAAAAAGGATGTGCCCAGGGGCCCCTGGCCCTGGGCTGGGGCCTCACTGCAAAGAATCCTTATATCGAAGGATGGACCCCACACCGAAGTTGTCCCCACCTCAAACTTGTGCTGCCCTGATAGACCCAAGGGAACCCTACAAACTGACATCAGGAACCTGGACTGCTGAGTTTTCTTTCCCAGGGAAAATGGAAAAAGGATGTGCCCAGGGGCCCCTGGCCCTGACTGCAAAGAATCCTTATATCGAAGGATGGACCCCACACCGAAGTTGTCCCCACCTCAAACTTGTGCTGCCCTGATAGACCCAAGGGAGCCCTACAAACTGACATCAGGAACCTGGACTGCTGAGTTTTCTTTCCCAGGGAAAATGGAAAAAGGATGTGCCCAGGGGCCCCTGGCCCTGGGCTGGGGCCTCACTGCAAAGAATCCTTACATCGAAGGATGGACCCCACACCGAAGTTGTCCCCACCTCAAACTTGTGCTGCCCTGATAGACCCAAGGGAACCCTACAAACTGACATTAGGAACCTGGACTGCTGAGTTTTCTTTCCCAGGGAAAATGGAAAAAGGATGTGCCCAGGGGCCCCTGGCCCTGACTGCAAAGAATCCTTATATCGAAGGATGGACCCCACACCGAAGTTGTCCCCACCTCAAACTTGTGCTGCCCTGATAGACCCAAGGGAGCCCTACAAACTGACATCAGGAACCTGGACTGCTGAGTTTTCTTTCCCAGGGAAAATGGAAAAAGGATGTGCCCAGGGGCCCCTGGCCCTGACTGCAAAAAATCCTTATATCGAAGGATGGACCCCACACTGAAGATGTCCCCACCTCAAACTTGTGCTGCCCTGATAGACCCAAGGGAGCCCTACAAACTGACATCAGGAACCTGGACTGCTGACTTTTCTTTCCCAGGGAAAATGGAAAAAGGATGTGCCCAGGGGCCCCTGGCCCTGACTGCAAAGAATCCTTATATCGAAGGATGGACCCCACACCGAAGTTGTCCCCACCTCAAACTTGTGCTGCCCTGATAGACCCAAGGGAGCCCTACAAACTGACATCAGGAACCTGGACTGCTGACTTTTCTTTCCCAGGGAAAATGGAAAAAGGATGTGCCCAGGGGCCCCTGGCCCTGGGCTGGGGCCTCACTGCAAAGAATCCTTATATCGAAGGATGGACCCCACACCGAAGTTGTCCCCACCTCAAACTTGTGCTGCCCTGATAGACCCAAGGGAACCCTACAAACTGACATCAGGATCCTGGACTGCTGAGTTTTCTTTCCCAGGGAAAATGGAAAAAGGATGTGCCCAGGGGCCCCTGGACATGGGCTGGGGGAACACTGCAAAGAATCCTTATATCGAAGGATGGACCCCACACCGAAGTTGTCCCCACCTCAAACTTGTGCTGCCCTGATAGACCCAAGGGAGCCCTACAAACTGACATCAGGAACCTGGATTGCTGAGTTTTCTTTCCCAGGGAAAATGGAAAAAGGATGTGCCCAGGGGCCCCTGGACATGGGCTGGGGCCTCACTGCAAAGAATCCTTATATCGAAGGATGGACCCCACACCGAAGATGTCCCCACCTCAAACTTGTGCTGCCCTGATAGACCCAAGGGAGCCCTACAAACTGACATCAGGAACCTGGACTGCTGAGTTTTCTTTCCCAGGGAAAATGGAAAAAGGATGTGCCCAGGGGCCCCTGGCCCTGGGACCCTGGCCCTGACTGCAAAAAATCCTTATATCGAAGGATGGACCCCACACCGAAGTTGTCCCCACCTCAAACTTGTGCTGCCCTGATACACCCAAGGGAGCCCTACAGACTGACATCAGGAACCTGGACTGCTGACTTTTCTTTCCCAGGGAAAATGGCCAAAGGATGTGCCCAGGGGCCCCTGGCCCTGGGCTGGGGCCTCACTGCAAAGAATCCTTATATCGAAGGATGGACCCCACACCGATGTTGTCCCCACCTCAAACTTGTGCTGCCCTGATAGACCCAAGGGAGCCCTACAAACTGACATCAGGAACCTGGACTGCTGAGTTTTCTTTCCCAGGGAAAATGGAAAAAGGATGTGCCCAGGGGCCCCTGGCCCTGACTGCAAAAAATCCTTATATCGATGGATGGACCCCACACCGAAGTTGTCCCCATCTCAAACTTGTGCTGCCCTGATAGACCCAAGGGAGCCCTACAAACTGACATCAGGAACCTGGACTGCTGAGTTTTCTTTCCCAGGGAAAATGGAAAAAGGATGTGCCCAGGGGCCCCTGGACATGGGCTGGGGGAACACTGCAAAGAATCCTTATATCGAAGGATGGACCCCACACCGAAGTTGTCCCCACCTCAAACTTGTGCTGCCCTGATAGACCCAAGGGAGCCCTACAAACTGACATCAGGAACCTGGATTGCTGAGTTTTCTTTCCCAGGGAAAATGGAAAAAGGATGTGCCCAGGGGCCCCTGGACATGGGCTGGGGCCTCACTGCAAAGAATCCTTATATCGAAGGATGGACCCCACACCGAAGATGTCCCCACCTCAAACTTGTGCTGCCCTGATAGACCCAAGGGAGCCCTACAAACTGACATCAGGAACCTGGACTGCTGAGTTTTCTTTCCCAGGGAAAATGGAAAAAGGATGTGCCCAGGGGCCCCTGGCCCTGGGACCCTGGCCCTGACTGCAAAAAATCCTTATATCGAAGGATGGACCCCACACCGAAGTTGTCCCCACCTCAAACTTGTGCTGCCCTGATAGACCCAAGGGAGCCCTACAAACTGACATCAGGAACCTGGACTGCTGAGTTTTCTTTCCCAGGGAAAATGGAAAAAGGATGTGCCCAGGGGCCCCTGGCCCTGGGACCCTGGCCCTGACTGCAAAAAATCCTTATATCGAAGGATGGACCCCACACCGAAGTTGTCCCCACCTCAAACTTGTGCTGCCCTGATACACCCAAGGGAGCCCTACAGACTGACATCAGGAACCTGGACTGCTGACTTTTCTTTCCCAGGGAAAATGGCCAAAGGATGTGCCCAGGGGCCCCTGGCCCTGGGCTGGGGCCTCACTGCAAAGAATCCTTATATCGAAGGATGGACCCCACACCGATGTTGTCCCCACCTCAAACTTGTGCTGCCCTGATAGACCCAAGGGAGCCCTACAAACTGACATCAGGAACCTGGACTGCTGAGTTTTCTTTCCCAGGGAAAATGGAAAAAGGATGTGCCCAGGGGCCCCTGGCCCTGACTGCAAAAAATCCTTATATCGATGGATGGACCCCACACCGAAGTTGTCCCCATCTCAAACTTGTGCTGCCCTGATAGACCCAAGGGAGCCCTACAAACTGACATCAGGAACCTGGACTGCTGAGTTTTCTTTCCCAGGGAAAATGGAAAAAGGATGTGCCCAGGGGCCCCTGGACATGGGCTGGGGGAACACTGCAAAGAATCCTTATATCGAAGGATGGACCCCACACCGAAGTTGTCCCCACCTCAAACTTGTGCTGCCCTGATAGACCCAAGGGAGCCCTACAAACTGACATCAGGAACCTGGATTGCTGAGTTTTCTTTCCCAGGGAAAATGGAAAAAGGATGTGCCCAGGGGCCCCTGGACATGGGCTGGGGCCTCACTGCAAAGAATCCTTATATCGAAGGATGGACCCCACACCGAAGATGTCCCCACCTCAAACTTGTGCTGCCCTGATAGACCCAAGGGAGCCCTACAAACTGACATCAGGAACCTGGACTGCTGAGTTTTCTTTCCCAGGGAAAATGGAAAAAGGATGTGCCCAGGGGCCCCTGGCCCTGGGACCCTGGCCCTGACTGCAAAAAATCCTTATATCGAAGGATGGACCCCACACCGAAGTTGTCCCCACCTCAAACTTGTGCTGCCCTGATACACCCAAGGGAGCCCTACAGACTGACATCAGGAACCTGGACTGCTGACTTTTCTTTCCCAGGGAAAATGGAAAAAGGATGTGCCCAGGGGCCCCTGGCCCTGGGCTGGGGCCTCACTGCAAAGAATCCTTATATCGAAGGATGGACCCCACACCGATGTTGTCCCCACCTCAAACTTGTGCTGCCCTGATAGACCCAAGGGAGCCCTACAAACTGACATCAGGAACCTGGACTGCTGAGTTTTCTTTCCCAGGGAAAATGGAAAAAGGATGTGCCCAGGGGCCCCTGGCCCTGACTGCAAAAAATCCTTATATCGAAGGATGGACCCCACACCGAAGTTGTCCCCACCTCAAACTTGTGCTGCCCTGATAGACCTAAGGGAGCCCTACAAACTGACATCAGGAACCTGGACTGCTGAGTTTTCTTTCCCAGGGAAAATGGAAAAAGGATGTGCCAAGGGGCCCCTGGCCCTGACTGCAAAGAATCCTTATATCGAAGGATGGACCCCACACCAAAGTTGTCCCCACCTCAAACTTGTGCTGCCCTGATAGACCCAAGGGAGCCCTACAAACTGACATCAGGAACCTGGACTGCTGAGTTTTCTTTCCCAGGGAAAATGGAAAAAGGATGTGCCCAGGGGCCCCTGGCCCTGGGCTGGGGCCTCACTGCAAAGAATCCTTATATCGAAGGATGGACCCCACACCGAAGTTGTCCCCACCTCAAACTTGTGCTGCCCTGATAGACCCAAGGGAGCCCTACAAACTGACATCAGGAACCTGGACTGCTGACTTTTCTTTCCCAGGGAAAATGGAAAAAGGATGTGCCCAGGGGCCCCTGGCCCTGGGCTGGGGCCTCACTGCAAAGAATCCTTATATCGAAGGATGGACCCCACACCGAAGTTGTCCCCACCTCAAACTTGTGCTGCCCTGATAGACCCAAGGGAACCCTACAAACTGACATCAGGAACCTGGACTGCTGAGTTTTCTTTCCCAGGGAAAATGGAAAAAGGATGTGCCCAGGGGCCCCTGGCCCTGACTGCAAAGAATCCTTATATCGAAGGATGGACCCCACACCGAAGTTGTCCCCACCTCAAACTTGTGCTGCCCTGATAGACCCAAGGGAGCCCTACAAACTGACATCAGGAACCTGGACTGCTGAGTTTTCTTTCCCAGGGAAAATGGAAAAAGGATGTGCCCAGGGGCCCCTGGCCCTGGGCTGGGGCCTCACTGCAAAGAATCCTTACATCGAAGGATGGACCCCACACCGAAGTTGTCCCCACCTCAAACTTGTGCTGCCCTGATAGACCCAAGGGAACCCTACAAACTGACATTAGGAACCTGGACTGCTGAGTTTTCTTTCCCAGGGAAAATGGAAAAAGGATGTGCCCAGGGGCCCCTGGCCCTGACTGCAAAGAATCCTTATATCGAAGGATGGACCCCACACCGAAGTTGTCCCCACCTCAAACTTGTGCTGCCCTGATAGACCCAAGGGAGCCCTACAAACTGACATCAGGAACCTGGACTGCTGAGTTTTCTTTCCCAGGGAAAATGGAAAAAGGATGTGCCCAGGGGCCCCTGGCCCTGACTGCAAAAAATCCTTATATCGAAGGATGGACCCCACACTGAAGATGTCCCCACCTCAAACTTGTGCTGCCCTGATAGACCCAAGGGAGCCCTACAAACTGACATCAGGAACCTGGACTGCTGACTTTTCTTTCCCAGGGAAAATGGAAAAAGGATGTGCCCAGGGGCCCCTGGCCCTGACTGCAAAGAATCCTTATATCGAAGGATGGACCCCACACCGAAGTTGTCCCCACCTCAAACTTGTGCTGCCCTGATAGACCCAAGGGAGCCCTACAAACTGACATCAGGAACCTGGACTGCTGACTTTTCTTTCCCAGGGAAAATGGAAAAAGGATGTGCCCAGGGGCCCCTGGCCCTGGGCTGGGGCCTCACTGCAAAGAATCCTTATATCGAAGGATGGACCCCACACCGAAGTTGTCCCCACCTCAAACTTGTGCTGCCCTGATAGACCCAAGGGAACCCTACAAACTGACATCAGGATCCTGGACTGCTGAGTTTTCTTTCCCAGGGAAAATGGAAAAAGGATGTGCCCAGGGGCCCCTGGACATGGGCTGGGGGAACACTGCAAAGAATCCTTATATCGAAGGATGGACCCCACACCGAAGTTGTCCCCACCTCAAACTTGTGCTGCCCTGATAGACCCAAGGGAGCCCTACAAACTGACATCAGGAACCTGGATTGCTGAGTTTTCTTTCCCAGGGAAAATGGAAAAAGGATGTGCCCAGGGGCCCCTGGACATGGGCTGGGGCCTCACTGCAAAGAATCCTTATATCGAAGGATGGACCCCACACCGAAGATGTCCCCACCTCAAACTTGTGCTGCCCTGATAGACCCAAGGGAGCCCTACAAACTGACATCAGGAACCTGGACTGCTGAGTTTTCTTTCCCAGGGAAAATGGAAAAAGGATGTGCCCAGGGGCCCCTGGCCCTGGGACCCTGGCCCTGACTGCAAAAAATCCTTATATCGAAGGATGGACCCCACACCGAAGTTGTCCCCACCTCAAACTTGTGCTGCCCTGATACACCCAAGGGAGCCCTACAGACTGACATCAGGAACCTGGACTGCTGACTTTTCTTTCCCAGGGAAAATGGCCAAAGGATGTGCCCAGGGGCCCCTGGCCCTGGGCTGGGGCCTCACTGCAAAGAATCCTTATATCGAAGGATGGACCCCACACCGATGTTGTCCCCACCTCAAACTTGTGCTGCCCTGATAGACCCAAGGGAGCCCTACAAACTGACATCAGGAACCTGGACTGCTGAGTTTTCTTTCCCAGGGAAAATGGAAAAAGGATGTGCCCAGGGGCCCCTGGCCCTGACTGCAAAAAATCCTTATATCGAAGGATGGACCCCACACCGAAGTTGTCCCCACCTCAAACTTGTGCTGCCCTGATAGACCCAAGGGAGCCCTACAAACTGACATCAGGAACCTGGACTGCTGAGTTTTCTTTCCCAGGGAAAATGGAAAAAGGATGTGCCAAGGGGCCCCTGGCCCTGACTGCAAAGAATCCTTATATCGAAGGATGGACCCCACACCAAAGTTGTCCCCACCTCAAACTTGTGCTGCCCTGATAGACCCAAGGGAGCCCTACAAACTGACATCAGGAACCTGGACTGCTGAGTTTTCTTTCCCAGGGAAAATGGAAAAAGGATGTGCCCAGGGGCCCCTGGCCCTGGGCTGGGGCCTCACTGCAAAGAATCCTTATATCGAAGGATGGACCCCACACCGAAGTTGTCCCCACCTCAAACTTGTGCTGCCCTGATAGACCCAAGGGAGCCCTACAAACTGACATCAGGAACCTGGACTGCTGACTTTTCTTTCCCAGGGAAAATGGAAAAAGGATGTGCCCAGGGGCCCCTGGCCCTGGGCTGGGGCCTCACTGCAAAGAATCCTTATATCGAAGGATGGACCCCACACCGAAGTTGTCCCCACCTCAAACTTGTGCTGCCCTGATAGACCCAAGGGAACCCTACAAACTGACATCAGGAACCTGGACTGCTGAGTTTTCTTTCCCAGGGAAAATGGAAAAAGGATGTGCCCAGGGGCCCCTGGCCCTGACTGCAAAGAATCCTTATAACGAAGGATGGACCCCACACAGAAGTTGTCCCCACCTCAAACTTGTGCTGCCCTGATAGACCCAAGGGAGCCCTACAAACTGACATCAGGAACCTGGACTGCTGAGTTTTCTTTCCCAGGGAAAATGGAAAAAGGATGTGCCCAGGGGCCCCTGGCCCTGGGCTGGGGCCTCACTGCAAAGAATCCTTACATCAAAGGATGGACCCCACACCGAAGTTGTCCCCACCTCAAACTTGTGCTGCCCTGATAGACCCAAGGGAACCCTACAAACTGACATTAGGAACCTGGACTGCTGAGTTTTCTTTCCCAGGGAAAATGGAAAAAGGATGTGCCCAGGGGCCCCTGGCCCTGACTGCAAAGAATCCTTATAACGAAGGATGGACCCCACACCGAAGTTGTCCCCACCTCAAACTTGTGCTGCCCTGATAGACCCAAGGGAGCCCTACAAACTGACATCAGGAACCTGGATTGCTGAGTTTTCTTTCCCAGGGAAAATGGAAAAAGGATGTGCCCAGGGGCCCCTGGACATGGGCTGGGGCCTCACTGCAAAGAATCCTTATATCGAAGGATGGACCCCACACCGAAGTTGTCCCCACCTCAAACTTGTGCTGCCCTGAGAGACCCAAGGGAGCCCTACAAACTGACATCAGGAACCTGGACTGCTGACTTTTCTTTCCCAGGGAAAATGGAAAAAGGATGTGCCCAGGGGCCCCTGGCCCTGGGCTGGGGCCTCACTGCAAAGAATCCTTATATCGAAGGATGGACCCCACACCGAAGTTGTCCCCACCTCAAACTTGTGCTGCCCTGATAGACCCAAGGGAACCCTACAAACTGACATCAGGAACCTGGACTGCTGAGTTTTCTTTCCCAGGGAAATGGAAAAAGGATGTGCCCAGGGGCCCCTGGCCCTGACTGCAAAGAATCCTTATAACGAAGGATGGACCCCACACCGAAGTTGTCCCCACCTCAAACTTGTGCTGCCCTGATAGACCCAAGGGAGCCCTACAAACTGACATCAGGAACCTGGACTGCTGAGTTTTCTTTCCCAGGGAAAATGGAAAAAGGATGTGCCCAGGGGCCCCTGGCCCTGACTGCAAAGAATCCTTATATCGAAGGATGGACCCCACACCGAAGATGTCCCCACCTCAAACTTGTGCTGCCCTGATAGACCCAAGGGAGCCCTACAAACTGACATCAGGAACCTGGACTGCTGAGTTTTCTTTCCCAGGGAAAATGGAAAAAGGATGTGCCCAGGGGCCCCTGGACATGGGCTGGGGCCTCACTGCAAAGAATCCTAATATCGAAGGATGGACCCCACACCGAAGTTGTCCCCACCTCAAACTTGTGCTGCCCTGATAGACCCAAGGGAGCCCTACAAACTGACATCAGGAACCTGGACTGCTGAGTTTTCTTTCCCAGGGAAAATGGAAAAAGGATGTGCCCAGGGGCCCCGGGCCCTGACTGCAAAAAATCCTTATATCGAAGGATGGACCCCACACCGAAGTTGTCCCCACCTCAAACTTGTGCTGCCCTGATAGACCCAAGGGAGCCCTACAAACTGACATCAGGAACCTGGACTGCTGAGTTTTCTTTCCCAGGGAAAATGGAAAAAGGATGTGCCCAGGGGCCCCTGGCCCTGACTGCAAAGAATCCTTATAACGAAGGATGGACCCCACACCGAAGTTGTCCCCACCTCAAACTTGTGCTGCCCTGATAGACCCAAGGGAGCCCTACAAACTGACATCAGGAACCTGGACTGCTGAGTTTTCTTTCCCAGGGAAAATGGAAAAAGGATGTGCCCAGGGGCCCCTGGCCCTGGGCTGGGGCCTCACTGCAAAGAATCCTTATATCGAAGGATGGACCCCACACCAAAGTTGTCCCCACCTCAAACTTGTGCTGCCCTGATAGACCCAAGGGAGCCCTACAAACTGACATCAGGAACCTGGACTGCTGAGTTTTCTTTCCCAGGGAAAATGGAGAAAGGATGTGCCCAGGGGCCCCTGGCCCTGGGACCCTGGCCCTGACTGCAAAGAATCCTTATATCGAAGGATGGACCCCACACCGAAGTTGTCCCCACCTCAAACTTGTGCTGCCCTGATAGACCCAAGGGAGCCCTACAAACTGACATCAGGAACCTGGACTGCTGAGTTTTCTTTCCCAGGGAAAATGGAAAAAGGATGTGCCCAGGGGCCCCTGGCCCTGACTGCAAAAAATCCTTATATCGAAGGATGGACCCCACACTGAAGATGTCCCCACCTCAAACTTGTGCTGCCCTGATAGACCCAAGGGAGCCCTACAAACTGACATCAGGAACCTGGACTGCTGAGTTTTCTTTCCCAGGGAAAATGGAAAAAGGATGTGTCCAGGGGCCCCTGGCCCTGACTGCAAAGAATCCTTATATCGAAGGATGGACCCCACACCGAAGTTGTCCCCACCTCAAACTTGTGCTGCCCTGATAGACCCAAGGGAGCCCTACAAACTGACATCAGGAACCTGGACTGCTGACTTTTCTTTCCCAGGGAAAATGGAAAAAGGATGTGCCCAGGGGCCCCTGGCCCTGACTGCAAAGAATCATTATAACGAAGGATGGACCCCACACCGAAGTTGTCCCCACCTCAAACTTGTGCTGCCCTGATAGACCCAAGGGAGCCCTACAAACTGACATCAGGAACCTGGATTGCTGAGTTTTCTTTCCCAGGGAAAATGGAAAAAGGATGTGCCCAGGGGCCCCTGGACATGGGCTGGGGCCTCACTGCAAAGAATCCTTATATCGAAGGATGGACCCCACACCGAAGATGTCCCCACCTCAAACTTGTGCTGCCCTGATAGACCCAAGGGAGCCCTACAAACTGACATCAGGAACCTGGACTGCTGAGTTTTCTTTCCCAGGGAAAATGGAAAAAGGATGTGCCCAGGGGCCCCTGGCCCTGACTGCAAAAAATCCTTATATCGATGGATGGACCCCACACCGAAGTTGTCCCCATCTCAAACTTGTGCTGCCCTGATAGACCCAAGGGAGCCCTACAAACTGACATCAGGAACCTGGACTGCTGAGTTTTCTTTCCCAGGGAAAATGGAAAAAGGATGTGCCCAGGGGCCCCTGGACATGGGCTGGGGGAACACTGCAAAGAATCCTTATATCGAAGGATGGACCCCACACCGAAGTTGTCCCCACCTCAAACTTGTGCTGCCCTGATAGACCCAAGGGAACCCTACAAACTGACATCAGGAACCTGGACTGCTGAGTTTTCTTTCCCAGGGAAAATGGAAAAAGGATGTGCCCAGGGGCCCCTGGCCCTGGGCTGGGGCCTCACTGCAAAGAATCCTTATATTGAAGGATGGACCCCACACCGAAGTTGTCCCCACCTCAAACTTGTGCTGCCCTGATAGACCCAAGGGAGCCCTAGAAACTGACATCAGGAACCTGGACTGCTGACTTTTCTTTCCCAGGGAAAATGGAAAAAGGATGTGCCCAGGGGCCCCTGGCCCTGGGCTGGGGCCTCACTGCAAAGAATCCTTATATCGAAGGATGGACCCCACACCGAAGATGTCCCCACCTCAAACTTGTGCTGCCCTGATAGACCCAAGGGAGCCCTACAAACTGACATCAGGAACCTGGACTGCTGAGTTTTCTTTCCCAGGGAAAATGGAAAAAGGATGTGCCCAGGGGCCCCTGGCCCTGACTGCAAAGAATCCTTATAACGAAGGATGGACCCCACACCGAAGTTGTCCCCACCTCAAACTTGTGCTGCCCTGATAGACCCAAGGGAGCCCTACAAACTGACATCAGGAACCTGGACTGCTGAGTTTTCTTTCCCAGGGAAAATGGAAAAAGGATGTGCCCAGGGGCCGCTGGACATGGGCTGGGGGCACACTGCAAAGAATCCTTATATCGAAGGATGGAGCCCACACCGAAGTTGTCCCCACCTCAAACTTGTGCTGCCCTGATAGACCCAAGGGAACCCTACAAACTGACATCAGGAACCTGGACTGCTGAGTTTTCTTTCCCAGGGAAAATGGAAAAAGGATGTGCCCAGGGGCCCCTGGCCCTGGGCTGGGGCCTCACTGCAAAGAATCCTTATATTGAAGGATGGACCCCACACCGAAGTTGTCCCCACCTCAAACTTGTGCTGCACTGATAGACCCAAGGGAGCCCTACAAACTGACATCAGGAACCTGGACTGCTGAGTTTTCTTTCCCAGGGAAAATGGAAAAAGGATGTGCCCAGGGGCCCCTGGCCCTGGGACCCTGGCCCTGACTGCAAAAAATCCTTATATCGAAGGATGGACCCCACACCGAAGTTGTCCCCACCTCAAACTTGTGCTGCCCTGATACACCCAAGGGAGCCCTACAAACTGACATCAGGAACCTGGACTGCTGAGTTTTCTTTCCCAGGGAAAATGGAAAAAGGATGTGCCCAGGGGCCCCTGGCCCTGGGCTGGGGCCTCACTGCAAAGAATCCTTATATCGAAGGATGGACCCCACACCGAAGTTGTCCCCACCTCAAACTTGTGCTGCCCTGATAGACCCAAGGGAGCCCTACAAACTGACATCAGGAACCTGGACTGCTGAGTTTTCTTTCCCAGGGAAAATGGAAAAAGGATGTGCCCAGGGGCCCCTGGCCCTGACTGCAAAAAATCCTTATATCGAAGGATGGACCCCACACCGAAGTTGTCCCCACCTCAAACTTGTGCTGCCCTGATAGACCCAAGGGAGCCCTACAAACTGACATCAGGAACCTGGACTGCTGAGTTTTCTTTCCCAGGGAAAATGGAAAAAGGATGTGCCAAGGGGCCCCTGGCCCTGACTGCAAAGAATCCTTATATCGAAGGATGGACCCCACACCAAAGTTGTCCCCACCTCAAACTTGTGCTGCCCTGATAGACCCAAGGGAGCCCTACAAACTGACATCAGGAACCTGGACTGCTGAGTTTTCTTTCCCAGGGAAAATGGAAAAAGGATGTGCCCAGGGGTCCCTGGCCCTGGGCTGGGGCCTCACTGCAAAGAATCCTTATATCGAAGGATGGACCCCACACCGAAGTTGTCCCCACCTCAAACTTGTGCTGCCCTGATAGACCCAAGGGAGCCCTACAAACTGACATCAGGAACCTGGACTGCTGACTTTTCTTTCCCAGGGAAAATGGAAAAAGGATGTGCCCAGGGGCCCCTGGCCCTGGGCTGGGGCCTCACTGCAAAGAATCCTTATATCGAAGGATGGACCCCACACCGAAGTTGTCCCCACCTCAAACTTGTGCTGCCCTGATAGACCCAAGGGAACCCTACAAACTGACATCAGGAACCTGGACTGCTGAGTTTTCTTTCCCAGGGAAAATGGAAAAAGGATGTGCCCAGGGGCCCCTGGCCCTGACTGCAAAGAATCCTTATAACGAAGGATGGACCCCACACCGAAGTTGTCCCCACCTCAAACTTGTGCTGCCCTGATAGACCCAAGGGAGCCCTACAAACTGACATCAGGAACCTGGACTGCTGAGTTTTCTTTCCCAGGGAAAATGGAAAAAGGATGTGCCCAGGGGCCCCTGGCCCTGGGCTGGGGCCTCACTGCAAAGAATCCTTACATCGAAGGATGGACCCCACACCGAAGTTGTCCCCACCTCAAACTTGTGCTGCCCTGATAGACCCAAGGGAACCCTACAAACTGACATTAGGAACCTGGACTGCTGAGTTTTCTTTCCCAGGGAAAATGGAAAAAGGATGTGCCCAGGGGCCCCTGGCCCTGACTGCAAAGAATCCTTATAACGAAGGATGGACCCCACACCGAAGTTGTCCCCACCTCAAACTTGTGCTGCCCTGATAGACCCAAGGGAGCCCTACAAACTGACATCAGGAACCTGGACTGCTGAGTTTTCTTTCCCAGGGAAAATGGAAAAAGGATGTGCCCAGGGGCCCCTGGCCCTGACTGCAAAGAATCCTTATATCGAAGGATGGACCCCACACCGAAGATGTCCCCACCTCAAACTTGTGCTGCCCTGATAGACCCAAGGGAGCCCTACAAACTGACATCAGGAACCTGGATTGCTGAGTTTTCTTTCCCAGGGAAAATGGAAAAAGGATGTGCCCAGGGGCCCCTGGACATGGGCTGGGGCCTCACTGCAAAGAATCCTTATATCGAAGGATGGACCCCACACCGAAGTTGTCCCCACCTCAAACTTGTGCTGCCCTGATAGACCCAAGGGAGCCCTACAAACTGACATCAGGAACCTGGACTGCTGAGTTTTCTTTCCCAGGGAAAATGGAAAAAGGATGTGCCCAGGGGCCCCGGGCCCTGACTGCAAAAAATCCTTATATCGAAGGATGGACCCCACACCGAAGTTGTCCCCACCTCAAACTTGTGCTGCCCTGATAGACCCAAGGGAGCCCTACAAACTGACATCAGGAACCTGGACTGCTGAGTTTTCTTTCCCAGGGAAAATGGAAAAAGGATGTGCCCAGGGGCCCCTGGCCCTGACTGCAAAGAATCCTTATAACGAAGGATGGACCCCACACCGAAGTTGTCCCCACCTCAAACTTGTGCTGCCCTGATAGACCCAAGGGAGCCCTACAAACTGACATCAGGAACCTGGACTGCTGAGTTTTCTTTCCCAGGGAAAATGGAAAAAGGATGTGCCCAGGGGCCCCTGGCCCTGGGCTGGGGCCTCACTGCAAAGAATCCTTATATCGAAGGATGGACCCCACACCAAAGTTGTCCCCACCTCAAACTTGTGCTGCCCTGATAGACCCAAGGGAGCCCTACAAACTGACATCAGGAACCTGGACTGCTGAGTTTTCTTTCCCAGGGAAAATGGAGAAAGGATGTGCCCAGGGGCCCCTGGCCCTGGGACCCTGGCCCTGACTGCAAAGAATCCTTATATCGAAGGATGGACCCCACACCGAAGTTGTCCCCACCTCAAACTTGTGCTGCCCTGATAGACCCAAGGGAGCCCTACAAACTGACATCAGGAACCTGGACTGCTGAGTTTTCTTTCCCAGGGAAAATGGAAAAAGGATGTGCCCAGGGGCCCCTGGCCCTGACTGCAAAAAATCCTTATATCGAAGGATGGACCCCACACTGAAGATGTCCCCACCTCAAACTTGTGCTGCCCTGATAGACCCAAGGGAGCCCTACAAACTGACATCAGGAACCTGGACTGCTGAGTTTTCTTTCCCAGGGAAAATGGAAAAAGGATGTGTCCAGGGGCCCCTGGCCCTGACTGCAAAGAATCCTTATATCGAAGGATGGACCCCACACCGAAGTTGTCCCCACCTCAAACTTGTGCTGCCCTGATAGACCCAAGGGAGCCCTACAAACTGACATCAGGAACCTGGACTGCTGACTTTTCTTTCCCAGGGAAAATGGAAAAAGGATGTGCCCAGGGGCCCCTGGCCCTGACTGCAAAGAATCCTTATAACGAAGGATGGACCCCACACCGAAGTTGTCCCCACCTCAAACTTGTGCTGCCCTGATAGACCCAAGGGAGCCCTACAAACTGACATCAGGAACCTGGATTGCTGAGTTTTCTTTCCCAGGGAAAATGGAAAAAGGATGTGCCCAGGGGCCCCTGGACATGGGCTGGGGCCTCACTGCAAAGAATCCTTATATCGAAGGATGGACCCCACACCGAAGATGTCCCCACCTCAAACTTGTGCTGCCCTGATAGACCCAAGGGAGCCCTACAAACTGACATCAGGAACCTGGACTGCTGAGTTTTCTTTCCCAGGGAAAATGGAAAAAGGATGTGCCCAGGGGCCCCTGGCCCTGACTGCAAAAAATCCTTATATCGATGGATGGACCCCACACCGAAGTTGTCCCCATCTCAAACTTGTGCTGCCCTGATAGACCCAAGGGAGCCCTACAAACTGACATCAGGAACCTGGACTGCTGAGTTTTCTTTCCCAGGGAAAATGGAAAAAGGATGTGCCCAGGGGCCCCTGGACATGGGCTGGGGGAACACTGCAAAGAATCCTTATATCGAAGGATGGACCCCACACCGAAGTTGTCCCCACCTCAAACTTGTGCTGCCCTGATAGACCCAAGGGAACCCTACAAACTGACATCAGGAACCTGGACTGCTGAGTTTTCTTTCCCAGGGAAAATGGAAAAAGGATGTGCCCAGGGGCCCCTGGCCCTGGGCTGGGGCCTCACTGCAAAGAATCCTTATATTGAAGGATGGACCCCACACCGAAGTTGTCCCCACCTCAAACTTGTGCTGCCCTGATAGACCCAAGGGAGCCCTACAAACTGACATCAGGAACCTGGACTGCTGACTTTTCTTTCCCAGGGAAAATGGAAAAAGGATGTGCCCAGGGGCCCCTGGCCCTGGGCTGGGGCCTCACTGCAAAGAATCCTTATATCGAAGGATGGACCCCACACCGAAGTTGTCCCCACCTCAAACTTGTGCTGCCCTGATAGACCCAAGGGAACCCTACAAACTGACATCAGGAACCTGGACTGCTGAGTTTTCTTTCCCAGGGAAAATGGAAAAAGGATGTGCCCAGGGGCCCCTGGCCCTGACTGCAAAGAATCCTTATATCGAAGGATGGACCCCACAGCGAAGTTGTCCCCACCTCAAACTTGTGCTGCACTGATAGACCCAAGGGAGCCCTACAAACTGACATCAGGAACCTGGATTGCTGAGTTTTCTTTCCCAGGGAAAATGGAAAAAGGATGTGCCCAGGGGCCCCTGGACATGGGCTGGGGCCTCACTGCAAAGAATCCTTATATCGAAGGATGGACCCCACACCGAAGATGTCCCCACCTCAAACTTGTGCTGCCCTGATAGACCCAAGGGAGCCCTACAAACTGACATCAGGAACCTGGACTGCTGAGTTTTCTTTCCCAGGGAAAATGGAAAAAGGATGTGCCCAGGGGCCCCTGGCCCTGACTGCAAAGAATCCTTATAACGAAGGATGGACCCCACACCGAAGTTGTCCCCACCTCAAACTTGTGCTGCCCTGATAGACCCAAGGGAGCCCTACAAACTGACATCAGGAACCTGGACTGCTGAGTTTTCTTTCCCAGGGAAAATGGAAAAAGGATGTGCCCAGGGGCCGCTGGACATGGGCTGGGGGCACACTGCAAAGAATCCTTATATCGAAGGATGGAGCCCACACCGAAGTTGTCCCCACCTCAAACTTGTGCTGCCCTGATAGACCCAAGGGAACCCTACAAACTGACATCAGGAACCTGGACTGCTGAGTTTTCTTTCCCAGGGAAAATGGAAAAAGGATGTGCCCAGGGGCCCCTGGCCCTGGGCTGGGGCCTCACTGCAAAGAATCCTTATATTGAAGGATGGACCCCACACCGAAGTTGTCCCCACCTCAAACTTGTGCTGCACTGATAGACCCAAGGGAGCCCTACAAACTGACATCAGGAACCTGGACTGCTGAGTTTTCTTTCCCAGGGAAAATGGAAAAAGGATGTGCCCAGGGGCCCCTGGCCCTGGGACCCTGGCCCTGACTGCAAAAAATCCTTATATCGAAGGATGGACCCCACACCGAAGTTGTCCCCACCTCAAACTTGTGCTGCCCTGATACACCCAAGGGAGCCCTACAAACTGACATCAGGAACCTGGACTGCTGAGTTTTCTTTCCCAGGGAAAATGGAAAAAGGATGTGCCCAGGGGCCCCTGGCCCTGGGCTGGGGCCTCACTGCAAAGAATCCTTATATCGAAGGATGGACCCCACACCGAAGTTGTCCCCACCTCAAACTTGTGCTGCCCTGATAGACCCAAGGGAGCCCTACAAACTGACATCAGGAACCTGGACTGCTGAGTTTTCTTTCCCAGGGAAAATGGAAAAAGGATGTGCCCAGGGGCCCCTGGCCCTGACTGCAAAAAATCCTTATATCGAAGGATGGACCCCACACCGAAGTTGTCCCCACCTCAAACTTGTGCTGCCCTGATAGACCCAAGGGAGCCCTACAAACTGACATCAGGAACCTGGACTGCTGAGTTTTCTTTCCCAGGGAAAATGGAAAAAGGATGTGCCAAGGGGCCCCTGGCCCTGACTGCAAAGAATCCTTATATCGAAGGATGGACCCCACACCAAAGTTGTCCCCACCTCAAACTTGTGCTGCCCTGATAGACCCAAGGGAGCCCTACAAACTGACATCAGGAACCTGGACTGCTGAGTTTTCTTTCCCAGGGAAAATGGAAAAAGGATGTGCCCAGGGGTCCCTGGCCCTGGGCTGGGGCCTCACTGCAAAGAATCCTTATATCGAAGGATGGACCCCACACCGAAGTTGTCCCCACCTCAAACTTGTGCTGCCCTGATAGACCCAAGGGAGCCCTACAAACTGACATCAGGAACCTGGACTGCTGACTTTTCTTTCCCAGGGAAAATGGAAAAAGGATGTGCCCAGGGGCCCCTGGCCCTGGGCTGGGGCCTCACTGCAAAGAATCCTTATATCGAAGGATGGACCCCACACCGAAGTTGTCCCCACCTCAAACTTGTGCTGCCCTGATAGACCCAAGGGAACCCTACAAACTGACATCAGGAACCTGGACTGCTGAGTTTTCTTTCCCAGGGAAAATGGAAAAAGGATGTGCCCAGGGGCCCCTGGCCCTGACTGCAAAGAATCCTTATAACGAAGGATGGACCCCACACCGAAGTTGTCCCCACCTCAAACTTGTGCTGCCCTGATAGACCCAAGGGAGCCCTACAAACTGACATCAGGAACCTGGACTGCTGACTTTTCTTTCCCAGGGAAAATGGAAAAAGGATGTGCCCAGGGGCCCCTGGCCCTGGGCTGGGGCCTCACTGCAAAGAATCCTTACATCGAAGGATGGACCCCACACCGAAGTTGTCCCCACCTCAAACTTGTGCTGCCCTGATAGACCCAAGGGAACCCTACAAACTGACATTAGGAACCTGGACTGCTGAGTTTTCTTTCCCAGGGAAAATGGAAAAAGGATGTGCCCAGGGGCCCCTGGCCCTGACTGCAAAGAATCCTTATAACGAAGGATGGACCCCACACCGAAGTTGTCCCCACCTCAAACTTGTGCTGCCCTGATAGACCCAAGGGAGCCCTACAAACTGACATCAGGAACCTGGATTGCTGAGTTTTCTTTCCCAGGGAAAATGGAAAAAGGATGTGCCCAGGGGCCCCTGGACATGGGCTGGGGCCTCACTGCAAAGAATCCTTATATCGAAGGATGGACCCCACACCGAAGTTGTCCCCACCTCAAACTTGTGCTGCCCTGATAGACCCAAGGGAGCCCTACAAACTGACATCAGGAACCTGGACTGCTGAGTTTTCTTTCCCAGGGAAAATGGAAAATAGATGTGCCCAGGGGCCCCGGGCCCTGACTGCAAAAAATCCTTATATCGAAGGATGGACCCCACACCGAAGTTGTCCCCACCTCAAACTTGTGCTGCCCTGATAGACCCAAGGGAGCCCTACAAACTGACATCAGGAACCTGGACTGCTGAGTTTTCTTTCCCAGGGAAAATGGAAAAAGGATGTGCCCAGGGGCCCCTGGCCCTGACTGCAAAAAATCCTTATATCGAAGGATGGACCCCACACCGAAGTTGTCCCCACCTCAAACTTGTGCTGCCTTGATAGACCCAAGGGAGCCCTACAAACTGACATCAGGAACCTGGACTGCTGAGTTTTCTTTCCCAGGGAAAATGGAAAAAGGATGTGCCCAGGGGCCCCTGGCCCTGGGACCCTGGCCCTGACTGCAAAGAATCCTTATATCGAAGGATGGACCCCACACCGAAGTTGTCCCCACCTCAAACTTGTGCTGCCCTGATAGACCCAAGGGAACCCTACAAACTGACATCAGGAACCTGGACTGCTGAGTTTTCTTTCCCAGGGAAAATGGAAAAAGGATGTGCCCAGGGGCCCCTGGCCCTGACTGCAAAAAATCCTTATATCGAAGGATGGACCCCACACCGAAGATGTCCCCACCTCAAACTTGTGCTGCCCTGATAGACCCAAGGGAGCCCTACAAACTGACATCAGGAACCTGGACTGCTGAGTTTTCTTTCCCAGGGAAAATGGAAAAAGGATGTGCCCAGGGGCCCCTGGCCCTGACTGCAAAGAATCCTTATATCGAAGGATGGACCCCACACCAAAGTTGTCCCCACCTCAAACTTGTGCTGCCCTGATACACCCAAGGGAGCCCTACAAACTGACATCAGGAACCTGGACTGCTGACTTTTCTTTCCCAGGGAAAATGGAAAAAGGATGTGCCCAGCGGCCCCTGGACCTGGGCTGGGGCCTCACTGCAAAGAATCCTTATATCGAAGGATGGACCCCACACCGAAGTTGTCCCCACCTCAAACTTGTGCTGCCCTGATAGACCCAAGGGAACCCTACAAACTGACATCAGGATCCTGGACTGCTGAGTTTTCTTTCCCAGGGAAAATGGAAAAAGGATGTGCCCAGGGGCCCCTGGCCCTGACTGCAAAGAATCCTTATAACGAAGGATGGACCCCACACCAAAGTTGTCCCCACCTCAAACTTGTGCTGCCCTGATAGACCCAAGGGAGCCCTACAAACTGACATCAGGAACCTGGATTGCTGAGTTTTCTTTCCCAGGGAAAATGGAAAAAGGATGTGCCCAAGGGCCCCTGGACATGGGCTGGGGCCTCACTGCAAAGAATCCTTATATCGAAGGATGGACCCCACACCGAAGATGTCCCCACCTCAAACTTGTGCTGCCCTGATAGACCCAAGGGAGCCCTACAAACTGACATCAGGAACCTGGACTGCTGAGTTTTCTTTCCCAGGGAAAATGGAAAAAGGATGTGCCCAGGGGCCCCTGGCCCTGACTGCAAAAAATCCTTATATCGATGGATGGACCCCACACCGAAGTTGTCCCCATCTCAAACTTGTGCTGCCCTGATAGACCCAAGGGAGCCCTACAAACTGACATCAGGAACCTGGACTGCTGAGTTTTCTTTCCCAGGGAAAATGGAAAAAGGATGTGCCCAGGGGCCCCTGGACATGGGCTGGGGGCACACTGCAAAGAATCCTTATATCGAAGGATGGACCCCACACCGAAGTTGTCCCCACCTCAAACTTGTGCTGCCCTGATAGACCCAAGGGAACCCTACAAACTGACATCAGGAACCTGGACTGCTGAGTTTTCTTTCCCAGGGAAAATGGAAAAAGGATGTGCCCAGGGGCCCCTGGCCCTGGGCTGGGGCCTCACTGCAAAGAATCCTTATATTGAAGGATGGACCCCACACCGAAGTTGTCCCCACCTCAAACTTGTGCTGCCCTGATAGACCCAAGGGAGCCCTACAAACTGACATCAGGAACCTGGACTGCTGACTTTTCTTTCCCAGGGAAAATGGAAAAAGGATGTGCCCAGGGGCCCCTGGCCCTGGGCTGGGGCCTCACTGCAAAGAATCCTTATATCGAAGGATGGACCCCACACCGAAGTTGTCCCCACCTCAAACTTGTGCTGCCCTGATAGACCCAAGGGAACCCTACAAACTGACATCAGGAACCTGGACTGCTGAGTTTTCTTTCCCAGGGAAAATGGAAAAAGGATGTGCCCAGGGGCCCCTGGCCCTGACTGCAAAGAATCCTTATAACGAAGGATGGACCCCACACCGAAGTTGTCCCCACCTCAAACTTGTGCTGCCCTGATAGACCCAAGGGAGCCCTACAAACTGACATCAGGAACCTGGATTGCTGAGTTTTCTTTCTCAGGGAAAATGGAAAAAGGATGTGCCCAGGGGCCCCTGGACATGGGCTGGGGCCTCACTGCAAAGAATCCTTATATCGAAGGATGGACCCCACACCGAAGATGTCCCCACCTCAAACTTGTGCTGCCCTGATAGACCCAAGGGAGCCCTACAAACTGACATCAGGAACCTGGACTGCTGAGTTTTCTTTCCCAGGGAAAATGGAAAAAGGATGTGCCCAGAGGCCCCTGGCCCTGACTGCAAAAAATCCTTATATCGATGGATGGACCCCACACCGAAGTTGTCCCCACCTCAAACTTGTGCTGCCCTGATAGACCCAAGGGAGCCCTACAAACTGACATCAGGAACCTGGACTGCTGAGTTTTCTTTCCCAGGGAAAATGGAAAAAGGATGTGCCCAGGGGCCCCTGGACATGGGCTGGGGGCACACTGCAAAGAATCCTTATATCGAAGGATGGACCCCACACCGAAGTTGTCCCCACCTCAAACTTGTGCTGCCCTGATAGTCCCAAGGGAACCCTACAAACTGACATCAGGAACCTGGACTGCTGAGTTTTCTTTCCCAGGGAAAATGGAAAAAGGATGTGCCCAGGGGCCCCTGGCCCTGGGCTGGGGCCTCACTGCAAAGAATCCTTATATTGAAGGATGGACCCCACACCGAAGTTGTCCCCACCTCAAACTTGTGCTGCACTGATAGACCCAAGGGAGCCCTACAAACTGACATCAGGAACCTGGACTGCTGAGTTTTCTTTCCCAGGGAAAATGGAAAAAGGATGTGCCCAGGGGCCCCTGGCCCTGACTGCAAAAAATCCTTATATCGAAGGATGGACCCCACACCGAAGTTGTCCCCACCTCAAACTTGTGCTGCCCTGATAGACCCAAGGGAGCCCTACAAACTGACATCAGGAACCTGGACTGCTGAGTTTTCTTTCCCAGGGAAAATGGAAAAAGGATGTGCCAAGGGGCCCCTGGCCCTGACTGCAAAGAATCCTTATATCGAAGGATGGACCCCACACCAAAGTTGTCCCCACCTCAAACTTGTGCTGCCCTGATAGACCCAAGGGAGCCCTACAAACTGACATCAGGAACCTGGACTGCTGAGTTTTCTTTCCCAGGGAAAATGGAAAAAGGATGTGCCCAGGGGCCCCTGGCCCTGGGCTGGGGCCTCACTGCAAAGAATCCTTATATCGAAGGATGGACCCCACACCGAAGTTGTCCCCACCTCAAACTTGTGCTGCCCTGATAGACCCAAGGGAGCCCTACAAACTGACATCAGGAACCTGGACTGCTGACTTTTCTTTCCCAGGGAAAATGGAAAAAGGATGTGCCCAGGGGCCCCTGGCCCTGGGCTGGGGCCTCACTGCAAAGAATCCTTATATCGAAGGATGGACCCCACACCGAAGTTGTCCCCACCTCAAACTTGTGCTGCCCTGATAGACCCAAGGGAACCCTACAAACTGACATCAGGAACCTGGACTGCTGAGTTTTCTTTCCCAGGGAAAATGGAAAAAGGATGTGCCCAGGGGCCCCTGGCCCTGACTGCAAAGAATCCTTATAACGAAGGATGGACCCCACACCAAAGTTGTCCCCACCTCAAACTTGTGCTGCCCTGATAGACCCAAGGGAGCCCTACAAACTGACATCAGGAACCTGGACTGCTGAGTTTTCTTTCCCAGGGAAAATGGAAAAAGGATGTGCCCAGGGGCCCCTGGCCCTGGGCTGGGGCCTCACTGCAAAGAATCCTTACATCGAAGGATGGACCCCACACCGAAGTTGTCCCCACCTCAAACTTGTGCTGCCCTGATAGACCCAAGGGAACCCTACAAACTGACATTAGGAACCTGGACTGCTGAGTTTTCTTTCCCAGGGAAAATGGAAAAAGGATGTGCCCAGGGGCCCCTGGCCCTGACTGCAAAGAATCCTTATAACGAAGGATGGACCCCACACCGAAGTTGTCCCCACCTCAAACTTGTGCTGCCCTGATAGACCCAAGGGAGCCCTACAAACTGACATCAGGAACCTGGATTGCTGAGTTTTCTTTCCCAGGGAAAATGGAAAAAGGATGTGCCCAGGGGCCCCTGGACATGGGCTGGGGCCTCACTGCAAAGAATCCTTATATCGAAGGATGGACCCCACACCGAAGTTGTCCCCACCTCAAACTTGTGCTGCCCTGAGAGACCCAAGGGAGCCCTACAAACTGACATCAGGAACCTGGACTGCTGAGTTTTCTTTCCCAGGGAAAATGGAAAAAGGATGTGCCCAGGGGCCCCTGGCCCTGACTGCAAAAAATCCTTATATCGAAGGATGGACCCCACACCGAAGTTGTCCCCACCTCAAACTTGTGCTGCCTTGATAGACCCAAGGGAGCCCTACAAACTGACATCAGGAACCTGGACTGCTGAGTTTTCTTTCCCAGGGAAAATGGAAAAAGGATGTGCCCAGGGGCCCCTGGCCCTGGGACCCTGGCCCTGGCTGCAAAGAATCCTTATATCGAAGGATGGACCCCACACCGAAGATGTCCCCACCTCAAACTTGTGCTGCCCTGATAGACCCAAGGGAACCCTACAAACTGACATCAGGAACCTGGACTGCTGAGTTTTCTTTCCCAGGGAAAATGGAAAAAGGATGTGCCCAGGGGCCCCTGGCCCTGACTGCAAAAAATCCTTATATCGAAGGATGGACCCCACACCGAAGATGTCCCCACCTCAAACTTGTGCTGCCCTGATAGACCCAAGGGAGCCCTACAAACTGACATCAGGAACCTGGACTGCTGAGTTTTCTTTCCCAGGGAAAATGGAAAAAGGATGTGCCCAGGGGCCCCTGGCCCTGACTGCAAAGAATCCTTATATCGAAGGATGGACCCCACACCAAAGTTGTCCCCACCTCAAACTTGTGCTGCCCTGATACACCCAAGGGAGCCCTACAAACTGACATCAGGAACCTGGACTGCTGACTTTTCTTTCCCAGGGAAAATGGAAAAAGGATGTGCCCAGCGGCCCCTGGCCCTGGGCTGGGGCCTCACTGCAAAGAATCCTTATATCGAAGGATGGACCCCACACCGAAGTTGTCCCCACCTCAAACTTGTGCTGCCCTGATAGACCCAAGGGAACCCTACAAACTGACATCAGGATCCTGGACTGCTGAGTTTTCTTTCCCAGGGAAAATGGAAAAAGGATGTGCCCAGGGGCCCCTGGCCCTGACTGCAAAGAATCCTTATAACGAAGGATGGACCCCACACCAAAGTTGTCCCCACCTCAAACTTGTGCTGCCCTGATAGACCCAAGGGAGCCCTACAAACTGACATCAGGAACCTGGATTGCTGAGTTTTCTTTCCCAGGGAAAATGGAAAAAGGATGTGCCCAAGGGCCCCTGGACATGGGCTGGGGCCTCACTGCAAAGAATCCTTATATCGAAGGATGGACCCCACACCGAAGATGTCCCCACCTCAAACTTGTGCTGCCCTGATAGACCCAAGGGAGCCCTACAAACTGACATCAGGAACCTGGACTGCTGAGTTTTCTTTCCCAGGGAAAATGGAAAAAGGATGTGCCCAGGGGCCCCTGGCCCTGACTGCAAAAAATCCTTATATCGATGGATGGACCCCACACCGAAGTTGTCCCCATCTCAAACTTGTGCTGCCCTGATAGACCCAAGGGAGCCCTACAAACTGACATCAGGAACCTGGACTGCTGAGTTTTCTTTCCCAGGGAAAATGGAAAAAGGATGTGCCCAGGGGCCCCTGGACATGGGCTGGGGGCACACTGCAAAGAATCCTTATATCGAAGGATGGACCCCACACCGAAGTTGTCCCCACCTCAAACTTGTGCTGCCCTGATAGACCCAAGGGAACCCTACAAACTGACATCAGGAACCTGGACTGCTGAGTTTTCTTTCCCAGGGAAAATGGAAAAAGGATGTGCCCAGGGGCCCCTGGCCCTGGGCTGGGGCCTCACTGCAAAGAATCCTTATATTGAAGGATGGACCCCACACCGAAGTTGTCCCCACCTCAAACTTGTGCTGCCCTGATAGACCCAAGGGAGCCCTACAAACTGACATCAGGAACCTGGACTGCTGACTTTTCTTTCCCAGGGAAAATGGAAAAAGGATGTGCCCAGGGGCCCCTGGCCCTGGGCTGGGGCCTCACTGCAAAGAATCCTTATATCGAAGGATGGACCCCACACCGAAGTTGTCCCCACCTCAAACTTGTGCTGCCCTGATAGACCCAAGGGAACCCTACAAACTGACATCAGGAACCTGGACTGCTGAGTTTTCTTTCCCAGGGAAAATGGAAAAAGGATGTGCCCAGGGGCCCCTGGCCCTGACTGCAAAGAATCCTTATAACGAAGGATGGACCCCACACCGAAGTTGTCCCCACCTCAAACTTGTGCTGCCCTGATAGACCCAAGGGAGCCCTACAAACTGACATCAGGAACCTGGATTGCTGAGTTTTCTTTCCCAGGGAAAATGGAAAAAGGATGTGCCCAGGGGCCCCTGGACATGGGCTGGGGCCTCACTGCAAAGAATCCTTATATCGAAGGATGGACCCCACACCGAAGATGTCCCCACCTCAAACTTGTGCTGCCCTGATAGACCCAAGGGAGCCCTACAAACTGACATCAGGAACCTGGACTGCTGAGTTTTCTTTCCCAGGGAAAATGGAAAAAGGATGTGCCCAGAGGCCCCTGGCCCTGACTGCAAAAAATCCTTATATCGATGGATGGACCCCACACCGAAGTTGTCCCCACCTCAAACTTGTGCTGCCCTGATAGACCCAAGGGAGCCCTACAAACTGACATCAGGAACCTGGACTGCTGAGTTTTCTTTCCCAGGGAAAATGGAAAAAGGATGTGCCCAGGGGCCCCTGGACATGGGCTGGGGGCACACTGCAAAGAATCCTTATATCGAAGGATGGACCCCACACCGAAGTTGTCCCCACCTCAAACTTGTGCTGCCCTGATAGTCCCAAGGGAACCCTACAAACTGACATCAGGAACCTGGACTGCTGAGTTTTCTTTCCCAGGGAAAATGGAAAAAGGATGTGCCCAGGGGCCCCTGGCCCTGGGCTGGGGCCTCACTGCAAAGAATCCTTATATTGAAGGATGGACCCCACACCGAAGTTGTCCCCACCTCAAACTTGTGCTGCACTGATAGACCCAAGGGAGCCCTACAAACTGACATCAGGAACCTGGACTGCTGAGTTTTCTTTCCCAGGGAAAATGGAAAAAGGATGTGCCCAGGGGCCCCTGGCCCTGACTGCAAAAAATCCTTATATCGAAGGATGGACCCCACACCGAAGTTGTCCCCACCTCAAACTTGTGCTGCCCTGATAGACCCAAGGGAGCCCTACAAACTGACATCAGGAACCTGGACTGCTGAGTTTTCTTTCCCAGGGAAAATGGAAAAAGGATGTGCCAAGGGGCCCCTGGCCCTGACTGCAAAGAATCCTTATATCGAAGGATGGACCCCACACCAAAGTTGTCCCCACCTCAAACTTGTGCTGCACTGATAGACCCAAGGGAGCCCTACAAACTGACATCAGGAACCTGGACTGCTGAGTTTTCTTTCCCAGGGAAAATGGAAAAAGGATGTGCCCAGGGGCCCCTGGCCCTGGGCTGGGGCCTCACTGCAAAGAATCCTTATATCGAAGGATGGACCCCACACCGAAGTTGTCCCCACCTCAAACTTGTGCTGCCCTGATAGACCCAAGGGAGCCCTACAAACTGACATCAGGAACCTGGACTGCTGACTTTTCTTTCCCAGGGAAAATGGAAAAAGGATGTGCCCAGGGGCCCCTGGCCCTGGGCTGGGGCCTCACTGCAAAGAATCCTTATATCGAAGGATGGACCCCACACCGAAGTTGTCCCCACCTCAAACTTGTGCTGCCCTGATAGACCCAAGGGAACCCTACAAACTGACATCAGGAACCTGGACTGCTGAGTTTTCTTTCCCAGGGAAAATGGAAAAAGGATGTGCCCAGGGGCCCCTGGCCCTGACTGCAAAGAATCCTTATAACGAAGGATGGACCCCACACCGAAGTTGTCCCCACCTCAAACTTGTGCTGCCCTGATAGACCCAAGGGAGCCCTACAAACTGACATCAGGAACCTGGACTGCTGAGTTTTCTTTCCCAGGGAAAATGGAAAAAGGATGTGCCCAGGGGCCCCTGGCCCTGGGCTGGGGCCTCACTGCAAAGAATCCTTACATCGAAGGATGGACCCCACACCGAAGTTGTCCCCACCTCAAACTTGTGCTGCCCTGATAGACCCAAGGGAACCCTACAAACTGACATTAGGAACCTGGACTGCTGAGTTTTCTTTCCCAGGGAAAATGGAAAAAGGATGTGCCCAGGGGCCCCTGGCCCTGACTGCAAAGAATCCTTATAACGAAGGATGGACCCCACACCGAAGTTGTCCCCACCTCAAACTTGTGCTGCCCTGATAGACCCAAGGGAGCCCTACAAACTGACATCAGGAACCTGGATTGCTGAGTTTTCTTTCCCAGGGAAAATGGAAAAAGGATGTGCCCAGGGGCCCCTGGACAAGGGCTGGGGCCTCACTGCAAAGAATCCTTATATCGAAGGATGGACCCCACACCGAAGTTGTCCCCACCTCAAACTTGTGCTGCCCTGAGAGACCCAATGGAGCCCTACAAACTGACATCAGGAACCTGGACTGCTGACTTTTCTTTCCCAGGGAAAATGGAAAAAGGATGTGCCCAGGGGCCCCTGGCCCTGGGCTGGGGCCTCACTGCAAAGAATCCTTATATCGAAGGATGGACCCCACACCGAAGTTGTCCCCACCTCAAACTTGTGCTGCCCTGATAGACCCAAGGGAACCCTACAAACTGACATCAGGAACCTGGACTGCTGAGTTTTCTTTCCCAGGGAAAATGGAAAAAGGATGTGCCCAGGGGCCCCTGGCCCTGACTGCAAAGAATCCTTATAACGAAGGATGGACCCCACACCGAAGTTGTCCCCACCTCAAACTTGTGCTGCCCTGATAGACCCAAGGGAGCCCTACAAACTGACATCAGGAACCTGGACTGCTGAGTTTTCTTTCCCAGGGAAAATGGAAAAAGGATGTGCCCAGGGGCCCCTGGCCCTGACTGCAAAGAATCCTTATATCGAAGGATGGACCCCACACCGAAGATGTCCCCACCTCAAACTTGTGCTGCCCTGATAGACCCAAGGGAGCCCTACAAACTGACATCAGGAACCTGGACTGCTGAGTTTTCTTTCCCAGGGAAAATGGAAAAAGGATGTGCCCAGGGGCCCCTGGACATGGGCTGGGGCCTCACTGCAAAGAATCCTTATATCGAAGGATGGACCCCACACCGAAGTTGTCCCCACCTCAAACTTGTGCTGCCCTGATAGACCCAAGGGAGCCCTACAAACTGACATCAGGAACCTGGACTGCTGAGTTTTCTTTCCCAGGGAAAATGGAAAAAGGATGTGCCCAGGGGCCCCGGGCCCTGACTGCAAAAAATCGTTATATCGAAGGATGGACCCCACACCGAAGTTGTCCCCACCTCAAACTTGTGCTGCCCTGATAGACCCAAGGGAGCCCTACAAACTGACATCAGGAACCTGGACTGCTGAGTTTTCTTTCCCAGGGAAAATGGAAAAAGGATGTGCCCAGGGGCCCCTGGCCCTGACTGCAAAGAATCCTTATAACGAAGGATGGACCCCACACCGAAGTTGTCCCCACCTCAAACTTGTGCTGCCCTGATAGACCCAAGGGAGCCCTACAAACTGACATCAGGAACCTGGACTGCTGAGTTTTCTTTCCCAGGGAAAATGGAAAAAGGATGTGCCCAGGGGCCCCTGGCCCTGGGCTGGGGCCTCACTGCAAAGAATCCTTATATCGAAGGATGGACCCCACACCAAAGTTGTCCCCACCTCAAACTTGTGCTGCCCTGATAGACCCAAGGGAGCCCTACAAACTGACATCAGGAACCTGGACTGCTGAGTTTTCTTTCCCAGGGAAAATGGAGAAAGGATGTGCCCAGGGGCCCCTGGCCCTGGGACCCTGGCCCTGACTGCAAAGAATCCTTATATCGAAGGATGGACCCCACACCGAAGTTGTCCCCACCTCAAACTTGTGCTGCCCTGATAGACCCAAGGGAGCCCTACAAACTGACATCAGGAACCTGGACTGCTGAGTTTTCTTTCCCAGGGAAAATGGAAAAAGGATGTGCCCAGGGGCCCCTGGCCCTGACTGCAAAAAATCCTTATATCGAAGGATGGACCCCACACTGAAGATGTCCCCACCTCAAACTTGTGCTGCCCTGATAGACCCAAGGGAGCCCTACAAACTGACATCAGGAACCTGGACTGCTGAGTTTTCTTTCCCAGGGAAAATGGAAAAAGGATGTGTCCAGGGGCCCCTGGCCCTGACTGCAAAGAATCCTTATATCAAAGGATGGACCCCACACCGAAGTTGTCCCCACCTCAAACTTGTGCTGCCCTGATAGACCCAAGGGAGCCCTACAAACTGACATCAGGAACCTGGACTGCTGACTTTTCTTTCCCAGGGAAAATGGAAAAAGGATGTGTCCAGGGGCCCCTGGCCCTGACTGCAAAAAATCCTTATATCGATGGATGGACCCCACACCGAAGTTGTCCCCATCTCAAACTTGTGCTGCCCTGATAGACCCAAGGGAGCCCTACAAACTGACATCAGGAACCTGGACTGCTGAGTTTTCTTTCCCAGGGAAAATGGAAAAAGGATGTGCCCAGGGGCCCCTGGACATGGGCTGGGGGAACACTGCAAAGAATCCTTATATCGAAGGATGGACCCCACACCGAAGTTGTCCCCACCTCAAACTTGTGCTGCCCTGATAGACCCAAGGGAACCCTACAAACTGACATCAGGAACCTGGACTGCTGAGTTTTCTTTCCCAGGGAAAATGGAAAAAGGATGTGCCCAGGGGCCCCTGGCCCTGGGCTGGGGCCTCACTGCAAAGAATCCTTATATTGAAGGATGGACCCCACACCGAAGTTGTCCCCACCTCAAACTTGTGCTGCCCTGATAGACCCAAGGGAGCCCGACAAACTGACATCAGGAACCTGGACTGCTGACTTTTCTTTCCCAGGGAAAATGGAAAAAGGATGTGCCCAGGGGCCCCTGGCCCTGGGCTGGGGCCTCACTGCAAAGAATCCTTATATCGAAGGATGGACCCCACACCGAAGTTGTCCCCACCTCAAACTTGTGCTGCCCTGATAGACCCAAGGGAACCCTACAAACTGACATCAGGAACCTGGACTGCTGAGTTTTCTTTCCCAGGGAAAATGGAAAAAGGATGTGCCCAGGGGCCCCTGGCCCTGACTGCAAAGAATCCTTATATCGAAGGATGGACCCCACACCGAAGTTGTCCCCACCTCAAACTTGTGCTGCACTGATAGACCCAAGGGAGCCCTACAAACTGACATCAGGAACCTGGATTGCTGAGTTTTCTTTCCCAGGGAAAATGGAAAAAGGATGTGCCCAGGGGCCCCTGGACATGGGCTGGGGCCTCACTGCAAAGAATCCTTATATCGAAGGATGGACCCCACACCGAAGATGTCCCCACCTCAAACTTGTGCTGCCCTGATAGACCCAAGGGAGCCCTACAAACTGACATCAGGAACCTGGACTGCTGAGTTTTCTTTCCCAGGGAAAATGGAAAAAGGATGTGCCCAGGGGCCCCTGGCCCTGACTGCAAAGAATCCTTATAACGAAGGATGGACCCCACACCGAAGTTGTCCCCACCTCAAACTTGTGCTGCCCTGATAGACCCAAGGGAGCCCTACAAACTGACATCAGGAACCTGGACTGCTGAGTTTTCTTTCCCAGGGAAAATGGAAAAAGGATGTGCCCAGGGGCCGCTGGACATGGGCTGGGGGCACACTGCAAAGAATCCTTATATCGAAGGATGGAGCCCACACCGAAGTTGTCCCCACCTCAAACTTGTGCTGCCCTGATAGACCCAAGGGAACCCTACAAACTGACATCAGGAACCTGGACTGCTGAGTTTTCTTTCCCAGGGAAAATGGAAAAAGGATGTGCCCAGGGGCCCCTGGCCCTGGGCTGGGGCCTCACTGCAAAGAATCCTTATATTGAAGGATGGACCCCACACCGAAGTTGTCCCCACCTCAAACTTGTGCTGCACTGATAGACCCAAGGGAGCCCTACAAACTGACATCAGGAACCTGGACTGCTGAGTTTTCTTTCCCAGGGAAAATGGAAAAAGGATGTGCCCAGGGGCCCCTGGCCCTGGGACCCTGGCCCTGACTGCAAAAAATCCTTATATCGAAGGATGGACCCCACACCGAAGTTGTCCCCACCTCAAACTTGTGCTGCCCTGATACACCCAAGGGAGCCCTACAAACTGACATCAGGAACCTGGACTGCTGAGTTTTCTTTCCCAGGGAAAATGGAAAAAGGATGTGCCCAGGGGCCCCTGGCCCTGGGCTGGGGCCTCACTGCAAAGAATCCTTATATCGAAGGATGGACCCCACACCGAAGTTGTCCCCACCTCAAACTTGTGCTGCCCTGATAGACCCAAGGGAGCCCTACAAACTGACATCAGGAACCTGGACTGCTGAGTTTTCTTTCCCAGGGAAAATGGAAAAAGGATGTGCCCAGGGGCCCCTGGCCCTGACTGCAAAGAATCCTTATAACGAAGGATGGACCCCACACCGAAGTTGTCCCCACCTCAAACTTGTGCTGCCCTGATAGACCCAAGGGAGCCCTACAAACTGACATCAGGAACCTGGATTGCTGAGTTTTCTTTCCCAGGGAAAATGGAAAAAGGATGTGCCCAGGGGCCCCTGGACAAGGGCTGGGGCCTCACTGCAAAGAATCCTTATATCGAAGGATGGACCCCACACCGAAGTTGTCCCCACCTCAAACTTGTGCTGCCCTGAGAGACCCAAGGGAGCCCTACAAACTGACATCAGGAACCTGGACTGCTGACTTTTCTTTCCCAGGGAAAATGGAAAAAGGATGTGCCCAGGGGCCCCTGGCCCTGGGCTGGGGCCTCACTGCAAAGAATCCTTATATCGAAGGATGGACCCCACACCGAAGTTGTCCCCACCTCAAACTTGTGCTGCCCTGATAGACCCAAGGGAACCCTACAAACTGACATCAGGAACCTGGACTGCTGAGTTTTCTTTCCCAGGGAAAATGGAAAAAGGATGTGCCCAGGGGCCCCTGGCCCTGACTGCAAAGAATCCTTATAACGAAGGATGGACCCCACACCGAAGTTGTCCCCACCTCAAACTTGTGCTGCCCTGATAGACCCAAGGGAGCCCTACAAACTGACATCAGGAACCTGGACTGCTGAGTTTTCTTTCCCAGGGAAAATGGAAAAAGGATGTGCCCAGGGGCCCCTGGCCCTGACTGCAAAGAATCCTTATATCGAAGGATGGACCCCACACCGAAGATGTCCCCACCTCAAACTTGTGCTGCCCTGATAGACCCAAGGGAGCCCTACAAACTGACATCAGGAACCTGGACTGCTGAGTTTTCTTTCCCAGGGAAAATGGAAAAAGGATGTGCCCAGGGGCCCCTGGACATGGGCTGGGGCCTCACTGCAAAGAATCCTTATATCGAAGGATGGACCCCACACCGAAGTTGTCCCCACCTCAAACTTGTGCTGCCCTGATAGACCCAAGGGAGCCCTAAAAACTGACATCAGGAACCTGGACTGCTGAGTTTTCTTTCCCAGGGAAAATGGAAAAAGGATGTGCCCAGGGGCCCCGGGCCCTGACTGCAAAAAATCCTTATATCGAAGGATGGACCCCACACCGAAGTTGTCCCCACCTCAAACTTGTGCTGCCCTGATAGACCCAAGGGAGCCCTACAAACTGACATCAGGAACCTGGACTGCTGAGTTTTCTTTCCCAGGGAAAATGGAAAAAGGATGTGCCCAGGGGCCCCTGGCCCTGACTGCAAAGAATCCTTATAACGAAGGATGGACCCCACACCGAAGTTGTCCCCACCTCAAACTTGTGCTGCCCTGATAGACCCAAGGGAGCCCTACAAACTGACATCAGGAACCTGGACTGCTGAGTTTTCTTTCCCAGGGAAAATGGAAAAAGGATGTGCCCAGGGGCCCCTGGCCCTGGGCTGGGGCCTCACTGCAAAGAATCCTTATATCGAAGGATGGACCCCACACCAAAGTTGTCCCCACCTCAAACTTGTGCTGCCCTGATAGACCCAAGGGAGCCCTACAAACTGACATCAGGAACCTGGACTGCTGAGTTTTCTTTCCCAGGGAAAATGGAGAAAGGATGTGCCCAGGGGCCCCTGGCCCTGGGACCCTGGCCCTGACTGCAAAGAATCCTTATATCGAAGGATGGACCCCACACCGAAGTTGTCCCCACCTCAAACTTGTGCTGCCCTGATAGACCCAAGGGAGCCCTACAAACTGACATCAGGAACCTGGACTGCTGAGTTTTCTTTCCCAGGGAAAATGGAAAAAGGATGTGCCCAGGGGCCCCTGGCCCTGACTGCAAAAAATCCTTATATCGAAGGATGGACCCCACACTGAAGATGTCCCCACCTCAAACTTGTGCTGCCCTGATAGACCCAAGGGAGCCCTACAAACTGACATCAGGAACCTGGACTGCTGAGTTTTCTTTCCCAGGGAAAATGGAAAAAGGATGGGTCCAGGGGCCCCTGGCCCTGACTGCAAAGAATCCTTATATCAAAGGATGGACCCCACACCGAAGTTGTCCCCACCTCAAACTTGTGCTGCCCTGATAGACCCAAGGGAGCCCTACAAACTGACATCAGGAACCTGGACTGCTGACTTTTCTTTCCCAGGGAAAATGGAAAAAGGATGTGCCCAGGGGCCCCTGGCCCTGACTGCAAAGAATCCTTATAACGAAGGATGGACCCCACACCGAAGTTGTCCCCACCTCAAACTTGTGCTGCCCTGATAGACCCAAGGGAGCCCTACAAACTGACATCAGGAACCTGGATTGCTGAGTTTTCTTTCCCAGGGAAAATGGAAAAAGGATGTGCCCAGGGGCCCCTGGACATGGGCTGGGGCCTCACTGCAAAGAATCCTTATATCGAAGGATGGACCCCACACCGAAGATGTCCCCACCTCAAACTTGTGCTGCCCTGATAGACCCAAGGGAGCCCTACAAACTGACATCAGGAACCTGGACTGCTGAGTTTTCTTTCCCAGGGAAAATGGAAAAAGGATGTGCCCAGGGGCCCCTGGCCCTGACTGCAAAAAATCCTTATATCGATGGATGGACACCACACCGAAGTTGTCCCCATCTCAAACTTGTGCTGCCCTGATAGACCCAAGGGAGCCCTACAAACTGACATCAGGAACCTGGACTGCTGAGTTTTCTTTCCCAGGGAAAATGGAAAAAGGATGTGCCCAGGGGCCCCTGGACATGGGCTGGGGGAACACTGCAAAGAATCCTTATATCGAAGGATGGACCCCACACCGAAGTTGTCCCCACCTCAAACTTGTGCTGCCCTGATAGACCCAAGGGAGCCCGACAAACTGACATCAGGAACCTGGACTGCTGACTTTTCTTTCCCAGGGAAAATGGAAAAAGGATGTGCCCAGGGGCCCCTGGCCCTGGGCTGGGGCCTCACTGCAAAGAATCCTTATATCGAAGGATGGACCCCACACCGAAGTTGTCCCCACCTCAAACTTGTGCTGCCCTGATAGACCCAAGGGAACCCTACAAACTGACATCAGGAACCTGGACTGCTGAGTTTTCTTTCCCAGGGAAAATGGAAAAAGGATGTGCCCAGGGGCCCCTGGCCCTGACTGCAAAGAATCCTTATATCGAAGGATGGACCCCACACCGAAGTTGTCCCCACCTCAAACTTGTGCTGCACTGATAGACCCAAGGGAGCCCTACAAACTGACATCAGGAACCTGGATTGCTGAGTTTTCTTTCCCAGGGAAAATGGAAAAAGGATGTGCCCAGGGGCCCCTGGACATGGGCTGGGGCCTCACTGCAAAGAATCCTTATATCGAAGGATGGACCCCACACCGAAGATGTCCCCACCTCAAACTTGTGCTGCCCTGATAGACCCAAGGGAGCCCTACAAACTGACATCAGGAACCTGGACTGCTGAGTTTTCTTTCCCAGGGAAAATGGAAAAAGGATGTGCCCAGGGGCCCCTGGCCCTGACTGCAAAGAATCCTTATAACGAAGGATGGACCCCACACCGAAGTTGTCCCCACCTCAAACTTGTGCTGCCCTGATAGACCCAAGGGAGCCCTACAAACTGACATCAGGAACCTGGACTGCTGAGTTTTCTTTCCCAGGGAAAATGGAAAAAGGATGTGCCCAGGGGCCGCTGGACATGGGCTGGGGGCACACTGCAAAGAATCCTTATATCGAAGGATGGAGCCCACACCGAAGTTGTCCCCACCTCAAACTTGTGCTGCCCTGATAGACCCAAGGGAACCCTACAAACTGACATCAGGAACCTGGACTGCTGAGTTTTCTTTCCCAGGGAAAATGGAAAAAGGATGTGCCCAGGGGCCCCTGGCCCTGGGCTGGGGCCTCACTGCAAAGAATCCTTATATTGAAGGATGGACCCCACACCGAAGTTGTCCCCACCTCAAACTTGTGCTGCACTGATAGACCCAAGGGAGCCCTACAAACTGACATCAGGAACCTGGACTGCTGAGTTTTCTTTCCCAGGGAAAATGGAAAAAGGATGTGCCCAGGGGCCCCTGGCCCTGGGACCCTGGCCCTGACTGCAAAAAATCCTTATATCGAAGGATGGACCCCACACCGAAGTTGTCCCCACCTCAAACTTGTGCTGCCCTGATACACCCAAGGGAGCCCTACAAACTGACATCAGGAACCTGGACTGCTGAGTTTTCTTTCCCAGGGAAAATGGAAAAAGGATGTGCCCAGGGGCCCCTGGCCCTGGGCTGGGGCCTCACTGCAAAGAATCCTTATATCGAAGGATGGACCCCACACCGAAGTTGTCCCCACCTCAAACTTGTGCTGCCCTGATAGACCCAAGGGAGCCCTACAAACTGACATCAGGAACCTGGACTGCTGAGTTTTCTTTCCCAGGGAAAATGGAAAAAGGATGTGCCCAGGGGCCCCTGGCCCTGACTGCAAAAAATCCTTATATCGAAGGATGGACCCCACACCGAAGTTGTCCCCACCTCAAACTTGTGCTGCCCTGATAGACCCAAGGGAGCCCTACAAACTGACATCAGGAACCTGGACTGCTGAGTTTTCTTTCCCAGGGAAAATGGAAAAAGGATGTGCCAAGGGGCCCCTGGCCCTGACTGCAAAGAATCCTTATATCGAAGGATGGACCCCACACCAAAGTTGTCCCCACCTCAAACTTGTGCTGCCCTGATAGACCCAAGGGAGCCCTACAAACTGACATCAGGAACCTGGACTGCTGAGTTTTCTTTCCCAGGGAAAATGGAAAAAGGATGTGCCCAGGGGTCCCTGGCCCTGGGCTGGGGCCTCACTGCAAAGAATCCTTATATCGAAGGATGGACCCCACACCGAAGTTGTCCCCACCTCAAACTTGTGCTGCCCTGATAGACCCAAGGGAGCCCTACAAACTGACATCAGGAACCTGGACTGCTGACTTTTCTTTCCCAGGGAAAATGGAAAAAGGATGTGCCCAGGGGCCCCTGGCCCTGGGCTGGGGCCTCACTGCAAAGAATCCTTATATTGAAGGATGGACCCCACACCGAAGTTGTCCCCACCTCAAACTTGTGCTGCCCTGATAGACCCAAGGGAGCCCTACAAACTGACATCAGGAACCTGGACTGCTGACTTTTCTTTCCCAGGGAAAATGGAAAAAGGATGTGCCCAGGGGCCCCTGGCCCTGGGCTGGGGCCTCACTGCAAAGAATCCTTATATCGAAGGATGGACCCCACACCGAAGTTGTCCCCACCTCAAACTTGTGCTGCCCTGATAGACCCAAGGGAACCCTACAAACTGACATCAGGAACCTGGACTGCTGAGTTTTCTTTCCCAGGGAAAATGGAAAAAGGATGTGCCCAGGGGCCCCTGGCCCTGACTGCAAAGAATCCTTATATCGAAGGATGGACCCCACACCGAAGTTGTCCCCACCTCAAACTTGTGCTGCACTGATAGACCCAAGGGAGCCCTACAAACTGACATCAGGAACCTGGATTGCTGAGTTTTCTTTCCCAGGGAAAATGGAAAAAGGATGTGCCCAGGGGCCCCTGGACATGGGCTGGGGCCTCACTGCAAAGAATCCTTATATCGAAGGATGGACCCCACACCGAAGATGTCCCCACCTCAAACTTGTGCTGCCCTGATAGACCCAAGGGAGCCCTACAAACTGACATCAGGAACCTGGACTGCTGAGTTTTCTTTCCCAGGGAAAATGGAAAAAGGATGTGCCCAGGGGCCCCTGGCCCTGACTGCAAAGAATCCTTATAACGAAGGATGGACCCCACACCGAAGTTGTCCCCACCTCAAACTTGTGCTGCCCTGATAGACCCAAGGGAGCCCTACAAACTGACATCAGGAACCTGGACTGCTGAGTTTTCTTTCCCAGGGAAAATGGAAAAAGGATGTGCCCAGGGGCCGCTGGACATGGGCTGGGGGCACACTGCAAAGAATCCTTATATCGAAGGATGGAGCCCACACCGAAGTTGTCCCCACCTCAAACTTGTGCTGCCCTGATAGACCCAAGGGAACCCTACAAACTGACATCAGGAACCTGGACTGCTGAGTTTTCTTTCCCAGGGAAAATGGAAAAAGGATGTGCCCAGGGGCCCCTGGCCCTGGGCTGGGGCCTCACTGCAAAGAATCCTTATATTGAAGGATGGACCCCACACCGAAGTTGTCCCCACCTCAAACTTGTGCTGCACTGATAGACCCAAGGGAGCCCTACAAACTGACATCAGGAACCTGGACTGCTGAGTTTTCTTTCCCAGGGAAAATGGAAAAAGGATGTGCCCAGGGGCCCCTGGCCCTGGGACCCTGGCCCTGACTGCAAAAAATCCTTATATCGAAGGATGGACCCCACACCGAAGTTGTCCCCACCTCAAACTTGTGCTGCCCTGATACACCCAAGGGAGCCCTACAAACTGACATCAGGAACCTGGACTGCTGAGTTTTCTTTCCCAGGGAAAATGGAAAAAGGATGTGCCCAGGGGCCCCTGGCCCTGGGCTGGGGCCTCACTGCAAAGAATCCTTATATCGAAGGATGGACCCCACACCGAAGTTGTCCCCACCTCAAACTTGTGCTGCCCTGATAGACCCAAGGGAGCCCTACAAACTGACATCAGGAACCTGGACTGCTGAGTTTTCTTTCCCAGGGAAAATGGAAAAAGGATGTGCCCAGGGGCCCCTGGCCCTGACTGCAAAAAATCCTTATATCGAAGGATGGACCCCACACCGAAGTTGTCCCCACCTCAAACTTGTGCTGCCCTGATAGACCCAAGGGAGCCCTACAAACTGACATCAGGAACCTGGACTGCTGAGTTTTCTTTCCCAGGGAAAATGGAAAAAGGATGTGCCAAGGGGCCCCTGGCCCTGACTGCAAAGAATCCTTATATCGAAGGATGGACCCCACACCAAAGTTGTCCCCACCTCAAACTTGTGCTGCCCTGATAGACCCAAGGGAGCCCTAAAAACTGACATCAGGAACCTGGACTGCTGAGTTTTCTTTCCCAGGGAAAATGGAAAAAGGATGTGCCCAGGGGTCCCTGGCCCTGGGCTGGGGCCTCACTGCAAAGAATCCTTATATCGAAGGATGGACCCCACACCGAAGTTGTCCCCACCTCAAACTTGTGCTGCCCTGATAGACCCAAGGGAGCCCTACAAACTGACATCAGGAACCTGGACTGCTGAGTTTTCTTTCCCAGGGAAAATGGAAAAAGGATGTGCCCAGGGGCCCCGGGCCCTGACTGCAAAAAATCCTTATATCGAAGGATGGACCCCACACCGAAGTTGTCCCCACCTCAAACTTGTGCTGCCCTGATAGACCCAAGGGAGCCCTACAAACTGACATCAGGAACCTGGACTGCTGAGTTTTCTTTCCCAGGGAAAATGGAAAAAGGATGTGCCCAGGGGCCCCTGGCCCTGACTGCAAAAAATCCTTATATCGAAGGATGGACCCCACACCGAAGTTGTCCCCACCTCAAACTTGTGCTGCCTTGATAGACCCAAGGGAGCCCTACAAACTGACATCAGGAACCTGGACTGCTGAGTTTTCTTTCCCAGGGAAAATGGAAAAAGGATGTGCCCAGGGGCCCCTGGCCCTGGGACCCTGGCCCTGACTGCAAAGAATCCTTATATCGAAGGATGGACCCCACACCGAAGATGTCCCCACCTCAAACTTGTGCTGCCCTGATAGACCCAAGGGAGCCCTACAAACTGACATCAGGAACCTGGACTGCTGAGTTTTCTTTCCCAGGGAAAATGGAAAAAGGATGTGCCCAGGGGCCCCTGGCCCTGACTGCAAAAAATCCTTATATCGAAGGATGGACCCCACACCGAAGATGTCCCCACCTCAAACTTGTGCTGCCCTGATAGACCCAAGGGAGCCCTACAAACTGACATCAGGAACCTGGACTGCTGAGTTTTCTTTCCCAGGGAAAATGGAAAAAGGATGTGCCCAGGGGCCCCTGGCCCTGACTGCAAAGAATCCTTATATCGAAGGATGGACCCCACACCAAAGTTGTCCCCACCTCAAACTTGTGCTGCCCTGATACACCCAAGGGAGCCCTACAAACTGACATCAGGAACCTGGACTGCTGACTTTTCTTTCCCAGGGAAAATGGAAAAAGGATGTGCCCAGCGGCCCCTGGCCCTGGGCTGGGGCCTCACTGCAAAGAATCCTTATATCGAAGGATGGACCCCACACCGAAGTTGTCCCCACCTCAAACTTGTGCTGCCCTGATAGACCCAAGGGAACCCTACAAACTGACATCAGGATCCTGGACTGCTGAGTTTTCTTTCCCAGGGAAAATGGAAAAAGGATGTGCCCAGGGGCCCCTGGCCCTGACTGCAAAGAATCCTTATAACGAAGGATGGACCCCACACCGAAGTTGTCCCCACCTCAAACTTGTGCTGCCCTGATAGACCCAAGGGAGCCCTACAAACTGACATCAGGAACCTGGATTGCTGAGTTTTCTTTCCCAGGGAAAATGGAAAAAGGATGTGCCCAAGGGCCCCTGGACATGGGCTGGGGCCTCACTGCAAAGAATCCTTATATCGAAGGATGGACCCCACACCGAAGATGTCCCCACCTCAAACTTGTGCTGCCCTGATAGACCCAAGGGAGCCCTACAAACTGACATCAGGAACCTGGACTGCTGAGTTTTCTTTCCCAGGGAAAATGGAAAAAGGATGTGCCCAGGGGCCCCTGGCCCTGACTGCAAAAAATCCTTATATCGATGGATGGACCCCACACCGAAGTTGTCCCCATCTCAAACTTGTGCTGCCCTGATAGACCCAAGGGAGCCCTACAAACTGACATCAGGAACCTGGACTGCTGAGTTTTCTTTCCCAGGGAAAATGGAAAAAGGATGTGCCCAGGGGCCCCTGGACATGGGCTGGGGGCACACTGCAAAGAATCCTTATATCGAAGGATGGACCCCACACCGAAGTTGTCCCCACCTCAAACTTGTGCTGCCCTGATAGACCCAAGGGAACCCTACAAACTGACATCAGGAACCTGGACTGCTGAGTTTTCTTTCCCAGGGAAAATGGAAAAAGGATGTGCCCAGGGGCCCCTGGCCCTGGGCTGGGGCCTCACTGCAAAGAATCCTTATATTGAAGGATGGACCCCACACCGAAGTTGTCCCCACCTCAAACTTGTGCTGCCCTGATAGACCCAAGGGAGCCCTACAAACTGACATCAGGAACCTGGACTGCTGACTTTTCTTTCCCAGGGAAAATGGAAAAAGGATGTGCCCAGGGGCCCCTGGCCCTGGGCTGGGGCCTCACTGCAAAGAATCCTTATATCGAAGGATGGACCCCACACCGAAGTTGTCCCCACCTCAAACTTGTGCTGCCCTGATAGACCCAAGGGAACCCTACAAACTGACATCAGGAACCTGGACTGCTGAGTTTTCTTTCCCAGGGAAAATGGAAAAAGGATGTGCCCAGGGGCCCCTGGCCCTGACTGCAAAGAATCCTTATAACGAAGGATGGACCCCACACCGAAGTTGTCCCCACCTCAAACTTGTGCTGCCCTGATAGACCCAAGGGAGCCCTACAAACTGACATCAGGAACCTGGATTGCTGAGTTTTCTTTCCCAGGGAAAATGGAAAAAGGATGTGCCCAGGGGCCCCTGGACATGGGCTGGGGCCTCACTGCAAAGAATCCTTATATCGAAGGATGGACCCCACACCGAAGATGTCCCCACCTCAAACTTGTGCTGCCCTGATAGACCCAAGGGAGCCCTACAAACTGACATCAGGAACCTGGACTGCTGAGTTTTCTTTCCCAGGGAAAATGGAAAAAGGATGTGCCCAGAGGCCCCTGGCCCTGACTGCAAAAAATCCTTATATCGATGGATGGACCCCACACCGAAGTTGTCCCCACCTCAAACTTGTGCTGCCCTGATAGACCCAAGGGAGCCCTACAAACTGACATCAGGAACCTGGACTGCTGAGTTTTCTTTCCCAGGGAAAATGGAAAAAGGATGTGCCCAGGGGCCCCTGGACATGGGCTGGGGGCACACTGCAAAGAATCCTTATATCGAAGGATGGACCCCACACCGAAGTTGTCCCCACCTCAAACTTGTGCTGCCCTGATAGTCCCAAGGGAACCCTACAAACTGACATCAGGAACCTGGACTGCTGAGTTTTCTTTCCCAGGGAAAATGGAAAAAGGATGTGCCCAGGGGCCCCTGGCCCTGGGCTGGGGCCTCACTGCAAAGAATCCTTATATTGAAGGATGGACCCCACACCGAAGTTGTCCCCACCTCAAACTTGTGCTGCACTGATAGACCCAAGGGAGCCCTACAAACTGACATCAGGAACCTGGACTGCTGAGTTTTCTTTCCCAGGGAAAATGGAAAAAGGATGTGCCCAGGGGCCCCATGGCCCTGGGACCCTGGCCCTGACTGCAAAAAATCCTTATATCGAAGGATGGACCCCACACCGAAGATGTCCCCACCTCAAACTTGTGCTGCCCTGATAGACCCAAGGGAGCCCTACAGACTGACATCAGGAACCTGGACTGCTGACTTTTCTTTCCCAGGGAAAATGGAAAAAGGATGTGCCCAGGGGCCCCTGGCCCTGGGCTGGGGCCTCACTGCAAAGAATCCTTATATCGAAGGATGGACCCCACACCGAAGTTGTCCCCACCTCAAACTTGTGCTGCCCTGATAGACCCAAGGGAGCCCTAAAAACTGACATCAGGAACCTGGACTGCTGAGTTTTCTTTCCCAGGGAAAATGGAAAAAGGATGTGCCCAGGGGCCCCTGGCCCTGACTGCAAAGAATCCTTATAACGAAGGATGGACCCCACACCGAAGTTGTCCCCACCTCAAACTTGTGCTGCCCTGATAGACCCAAGGGAGCCCTACAAACTGACATCAGGAACCTGGATTGCTGAGTTTTCTTTCCCAGGGAAAATGGAAAAAGGAAGTGCCCAGGGGCCCCTGGCCCTGGGACCATGGCCCTGACTGCAAAGAATCCTTATATCGAAGGATGGACCCCACACCGAAGTTGTCCCCACCTCAAACTTGTGCTGCCCTGATAGACCCAAGGGAGCCCTACAAACTGACATCAGGAACCTGGACTGCTGAGTTTTCTTTCCCAGGGAAAATGGAAAAAGGATGTGCCCAGGGGCCCCTGGCCCTGACTGCAAAAAATCCTTATATCGAAGGATGGACCCCACACCGAAGTTGTCCCCACCTCAAACTTGTGCTGCCCTCATACACCCAAGGGAGCCCTACAAACTGACATCAGGAACCTGGACTGCTGAGTTTTCTTTCCCAGGGAAAATGGAAAAAGGATGTGCCCAGGGGCCCCTGGCCCTGACTGCAAAGAATCCTTATATCGAAGGATGGACCCCAAACCGAAGTTGTCCCCACCTCAAACTTGTGCTGCCCTGATAGACCCAAGGGAGCCCTACAAACTGACATCAGGAACCTGGACTGCTGACTTTTCTTTCCCAGGGAAAATGGAAAAAGGATGTGCCCAGGGGCCCCTGGCCCTGGGCTGGGGCCTCACTGCAAAGAATCCTTATATCGAAGGATGGACCCCACACCGAAGTTGTCCCCACCTCAAACTTGTGCTGCCCTGATAGACCCAAGGGAACCCTACAAACTGACATCAGGAACCTGGACTGCTGAGTTTTCTTTCCCAGGGAAAATGGAAAAAGGATGTGCCCAGGGGCCCCTGGCCCTGACTGCAAAGAATCCTTATAACGAAGGATGGACCCCACACCGAAGTTGTCCCCACCTCAAACTTGTGCTGCCCTGATAGACCCAAGGGAGCCCTACAAACTGACATCAGGAACCTGGACTGCTGAGTTTTCTTTCCCAGGGAAAATGGAAAAAGGATGTGCCCAGGGGCCCCTGGCCCTGACTGCAAAAAATCCTTATATCGAAGGATGGACCCCACACCGAAGTTGTCCCCTCCTCAAACTTGTGCTGCCCTGATAGACCCAAGGGAGCCCTACAAACTGACATCAGGAACCTGGACTGCTGAGTTTTCTTTCCCAGGGAAAATGGAAAAAGGATGTGCCGAGGGGCCCCTGGCCCTGACTGCAAAGAATCCTTATATCGAAGGATGGACCCCACACCGAAGTTGTCCCCACCTCAAACTTGTGCTGCCCTGATAGACCCAAGGGAACCCTACAAACTGACATCAGGAACCTGGACTGCTGAGTTTTCTTTCCCAGGGAAAATGGAAAAAGGATGTGCCCAGGGGCCCCTGGCCCTGACTGCAAAGAATCCTTATAACGAAGGATGGACCCCACACCGAAGTTGTCCCCACCTCAAACTTGTGCTGCCCTGATAGACCCAAGGGAGCCCTACAAACTGACATCCGGAACCTGGATTGCTGAGTTTTCTTTCCCAGGGAAAATGGAAAAAGGATGTGCCCAGGGGCCCCTGGACATGGGCTGGGGCCTCACTGCAAAGAATCCTTATATCGAAGGATGGACCCCACACCGAAGTTGTCCCCACCTCAAACTTGTGCTGCCCTGATAGACCCAAGGGAGCCCTACAAACTGACATCAGGAACCTGGACTGCTGAGTTTTCTTTCCCAGGGAAAATGGAAAAAGGATGTGCCCAGGGGCCCCTGGCCCTGACTGCAAAGAATCCTTATATCGAAGGATGGACCCCACACCGAAGATGTCCCCACCTCAAACTTGTGCTGCCCTGATTGACCCAAGGGAACCCTACAAACTGACATCAGGAACCTGGACTGCTGAGTTTTCTTTCCCAGGGAAAATGGAAAAAGAATGTGCCCAGGGAACCCTGGCCCTGACTGCCGAAAATTCTTATATCGAAGAATGGACCCCACACCGAAGTTGTCCCCACCTCAAACTTGTGCTGCCCTGATAGACCCAAGGGAGCCCTACAAACTGACATCAGGAACCTGGACTGCTGAGTTTTCTTTCCCAGGGAAAATGGAAAAAGGATGTGCCCGGGGGCCCCTGGCCCTGACTGCAAAGAATCCTTATATCGAAGGATGGACCCCACACCGAAGATGTCCCCACCTCAAACTTGTGCTGCCCTGATAGACCCATGGGAGCCCTACAAACTGACATCAGGAACCTGGACTGCTGAGTTTTCTTTCCCAGGGATAATGGAAAAAGGATGTGCCCAGGGGCCCCTGGCCCTGACTGCAATAAATCCTTATAACGAAGGATGGACCCCACACCGAAGTTGTCCCCACCTCAAACTTGTGCTGCCCTGATAGACCCAAGGGAGCCCTACAAACTGACATCAGGAACCTGGACTGCTGAGTTTTCTTTCCCAGGGAAAATGGAAAAAGGATGTGCCCAGGGGCCCCTGGCCCTTTCTGCAAAGAATCCTTATATCGAAGGATGGACCCCACAGCGAAGTTGTCCCCACCTCAAACTTGTGCTGCCCTGATAGACCCAAGGGAGCCCTACAAACTGACATCAGGAACCTGGACTGCTGAGTTTTCTTTCCCAGGGAAAATGGCCAAAGGATGTGCCCAGGGGACCCTGGCCCTGACTGCAAAAAATCCTTATATCGAAGGATGGACCCCAGACGGAAGTTGTGCCCACCTCAAACTTGTGCTGCCCTGATAGACCCAAGGAAGCCCTACAAACTGACATCAGGAACCTGGACTGCTGAGTTTTCTTTCCCAGGGAAAATGGAAAAAGGATGTGCCCGGGGGCCCCTGGCCCTGACTGCAAAGAATCCTTATATCGAAGGATGGACCTCACACCGAAGTTGTCCCCACCTCAAACTTGTGCTGCCCTGATAGACCCAAGGGAGCCCTACAAACTGACATCAGGAACCTGGACTGCTGAGTTTTCTTTCCCAGGGAAAATGGAAAAAGGATGTGCCCAGGGGCCCCTGGCCCTGACTGCAAAGAATCCTTATATCGAAGGATGGACCCCACACCAAAGTTGTCCCCACCTCAAACTTGTGCTGCCCTGATAGACCCAAGGGAGCCCTACAAACTGACATCAGGAACCTGGACTGCTGAGTTTTCTTTCCCAGGGAAAATGGAAAAAGGATGTGCCCAGGGGCCCCTGGCCCTGACTGCAAAAAATCCTTATATCGAAGGATGGACCCCACACCGAAGTTGTCCCCACCTCAAACTTGTGCTGCCCTGATAGACCCAAGGGAGCCCTACAAACTGACATCAGGAACCTGGACTGCTGAGTTTTCTTTCCCAGGGAAAATGGAAAAAGGATGTGCCCAGGGGCCCCTGGCCCTGACTGCAAAAAATCCTTATATCGAAGGATGGACCCCACACCGAAGTTGTCCCCACCTCAAACTTGTGCTGCCCTGATAGACCCAAGGCAGCCCTACAAACTGACATCAGGAACCTGGACTGCTGAGTTTTCTTTCCCAGGGAAAATGGAAAAAGGATGTGCCCAGGGGCCCCTGGCCCTGACTGCAAAAAATCCTTATATCGAAGGATGGACCCCACACCGAAGTTGTCCCCTCCTCAAACTTGTGCTGCCCTGATAGACCCAAGGGAGCCCTACAAACTGACATCAGGAACCTGGACTGCTGAGTTTTCTTTCCCAGGGAAAATGGAAAAAGGATGTGCCGAGGGGCCCCTGGCCCTGACTGCAAAGAATCCTTATATCGAAGGATGGACCCCACACCGAAGTTGTCCCCACCTCAAACTTGTGCTGCCCTGATAGACCCAAGGGAACCCTACAAACTGACATCAGGAACCTGGACTGCTGAGTTTTCTTTCCCAGGGAAAATGGAAAAAGGATGTGCCCAGGGGCCCCTGGCCCTGACTGCAAAGAATCCTTATAACGAAGGATGGACCCCACACCGAAGTTGTCCCCACCTCAAACTTGTGCTGCCCTGATAGACCCAAGGGAGCCCTACAAACTGACATCAGGAACCTGGATTGCTGAGTTTTCTTTCCCAGGGAAAATGGAAAAAGGATGTGCCCAGGGGCCCCTGGACATGGGCTGGGGCCTCACTGCAAAGAATCCTTATATCGAAGGATGGACCCCACACCGAAGTTGTCCCCACCTCAAACTTGTGCTGCCCTGATAGACCCAAGGGAGCCCTACAAACTGACATCAGGAACCTGGACTGCTGAGTTTTCTTTCCCAGGGAAAATGGAAAAAGGATGTGCCCAGGGGCCCCTGGCCCTGACTGCAAAGAATCCTTATATCGAAGGATGGACCCCACACCGAAGATGTCCCCACCTCAAACTTGTGCTGCCCTGATTGACCCAAGGGAACCCTACAAACTGACATCAGGAACCTGGACTGCTGAGTTTTCTTTCCCAGGGAAAATGGAAAAGAATGTGCCCAGGGAACCCTGGCCCTGACTGCCGAAAATTCTTATATCGAAGAATGGACCCCACACCGAAGTTGTCCCCACCTCAAACTTGTGCTGCCCTGATAGACCCAAGGGAGCCCTACAAACTGACATCAGGAACCTGGACTGCTGAGTTTTCTTTCCCAGGGAAAATGGAAAAAGGATGTGCCCGGGGGCCCCTGGCCCTGACTGCAAAGAATCCTTATATCGAAGGATGGACCCCACACCGAAGATGTCCCCACCTCAAACTTGTGCTGCCCTGATAGACCCATGGGAGCCCTACAAACTGACATCAGGAACCTGGACTGCTGAGTTTTCTTTCCCAGGGATAATGGAAAAAGGATGTGCCCAGGGGCCCCTGGCCCTGACTGCAATAAATCCTTATAACGAAGGATGGACCCCACACCGAAGTTGTCCCCACCTCAAACTTGTGCTGCCCTGATAGACCCAAGGGAGCCCTACAAACTGACATCAGGAACCTGGACTGCTGAGTTTTCTTTCCCAGGGAAAATGGAAAAAGGATGTGCCCAGGGGCCCCTGGCCCTGACTGCAAAAAATCCTTATATCGAAGGATGGACCCCACACCGAAGTTGTCCCCACCTCAAACTTGTGCTGCCCTGATAGACCCAAGGCAGCCCTACAAACTGACATCAGGAACCTGGACTGCTGAGTTTTCTTTCCCAGGGAAAATGGAAAAAGGATGTGCCCAGGGGCCCCTGGCCCTGACTGCAAAAAATCCTTATATCGAAGGATGGACCCCACACCGAAGTTGTCCCCACCTCAAACTTGTGCTGCCCTGATAGACCCAAGGCAGCCCTACAAACTGACATCAGGAACCTGGACTGCTGAGTTTTCTTTCCCAGGGAAAATGGAAAAAGGATGTGCCCAGGGGCCCCTGGCCCTGACTGCAAAGAATCCTTATATCGAAGGATGGACCCCACACCGAAGTTGTCCCCACCTCAAACTTGTGCTGCCCTGATAGACCCAAGGGAGCCCTACAAACTGACATCAGGAACCTGGACTGCTGAGTTTTCTTTCCCAGGGAAAATGGAAAAAGGATGTGCCCAGGGGCCCCTGGCCCTGACTGCAATAAATCCTTATATCGAAGGATGGACCCCACACCGAAATTGTCCCCACCTCAAACTTGTGCTGCCCTGATAGACCCAAGGGAGCCCTACAAACTGACATCAGGAACCTGGACTGCTGACTTTTCTTTCCCAGGGAAAATGGAAAAAGGATGTGCCCAGGGGCCCCTGGCCCTGACTGCAAAAAATCCTTATATCGAAGGATGGACCCCACACCGAAGTTGTCCCCACCTCAAACTTGTGCTGCCCTGATAGACCCAAGGGAGCCCTACAAACTGACATCAGGAACCTGGACTGCTGAGTTTTCTTTCCCAGGGAAAATGGAAAAAGGATGTGCCCAGGGGCCTCACTGCAAAGAATCCTTATATCGAAGGATGGACCCCACACCGAAGTTGTCCCCACCTCAAACTTGTGCTGCCCTGATAGACCCAAGGGAGCCCTACAAACTGACATCAGGAACCTGGACTGCTGAGTTTTCTTTCCCAGGGAAAATGGAAAAAGGATGTGCCCAGGGGCCCCTGACTGCAAAAAATCCTTATATCGAAGGATGGACCCCACACCGAAGATGTCCCCACCTCAAACTTGTGCTGCCCTGATAGACCCAAGGGAGCCCTACAAACTGACATCAGGAACCTGGACTGCTGAGTTTTCTTTCCCAGGGAAAATGGAAAAAGGATGTGCCCAGGGGCCCCTGGCCCTGACTGCAAAAAATCCTTATATCGAAGGATGGACCCCACAGCGAAGTTGTCCCCACCTCAAACTTGTGCTGCCCTGATAGATCCAAGGGAGCCCTACAAACTGACATCAGGAACCTGGACTGCTGAGTTTTCTTTCCCAGGGAAAATGGAAAAAGGATGTGCCCAGGGGCCCCTGGCGCTGGGCTGGGGCCTCACTGCAAAGAATCCTTATATCGAAGGATGGACCCCACACCGAAGTTGTCCCCACCTCAAACTTGTGCTGCCCTGATAGACCCAAGGGAGCCCTACAAACTGACATCAGGAACCTGGACTGCTGAGTTTTCTTTCCCAGGGAAAATGGAAAAAGGATGTGCCCAGGGGCCCCTGGCCCTGACTGCAAAAAATCCTTATATCGAAGGATGGACCCCACACCGAAGTTGTCCCCACCTCAAACTTGTGCTGCCCTGATAGACCCAAGGGAGCCCTACAAACTGACATCAGGAACCTGGACTGCTGACTTTTCTTTCCCAGGGAAAATGGAAAAAGGATGTGCCCAGGGGCCCCTGGCGCTGGGCTGGGACCGGACTGCATAGAATCCTTATATCGAAGGATGGAGCCCAGACCAAAGTTGTCCCCACCTCAAACTTGTACTGCCCTGATAGACCCAAGGGAGCCCTACAAACTGACATCAGGAACCTGGACTGCTGAGTTTTCTTTCCCAGGGAAAATGGAAAAAGGATGTGCCCAGGGGCCCCTGGACATGGGCTGGGGCCTCACTGCAAAGAATCCTTATATCGAAGGATGGACCCCACACCGAAGTTGTCCCCACCTCAAACTTGTGCTGCCCTGATAGACCCAAGGGAGCCCTACAAACTGACATCAGGAACCTGGACTGCTGAGTTTTCTTTCCCAGGGAAAATGGAAAAAGGATGTGCCCAGGGGCCCCTGGCCCTGACTGCAAAGAATCCTTATATCGAAGGACGGAGCGCAGACCGAAGGTGTCCCCACCTCAAACTTGTGCTGCCCTGATAGACCCAAGGGAGCCCTACAAACTGACATCAGGAACCTGGACTGCTGAGTTTTCTTTCCCAGGGAAAATGGAAAAAGGATGTGCCCAGGGGCCCCTGGCCTTGGGCTGGGCCCTGACTGCAAAGAATCCTTATATCGAAGGATGGAGCCCAGACCGAAATTCTCCCCATCTTAAACTTGTGCTGCCCTGATAGACCAAAGGGAGCCCTACAAACTGACATCAGGAATCTGGGCTTCTGAATTTGCTTTCACTATGTAGATATCCCTCATTCATTGGCAGGGCCCTGCGATCCCCTTGGTTTTCAGGTCCCACGTTTCCTTTTGCTTCCTCAATGTCAAATCCTCACTGGATTTCCCTCATCTTGCATCTCCCACCCCCAAGTACTCAGGGATTTTTTTTCATGCCGAATACCTGTTTTAATCTGACAGTACAAAGCTTCGGCTTGATTTTTTCTGTGCTGGATTTCTCCTTGGGAAATCTGCCACCATATAACCCTAACCACAACCACTTTGCTTTGCTCAGAATTCACAACCTTCAGACCAGCATCATGGCACCTTACCCACTGGCCCTCCACTGGCACCTTCCCAAAGCATTCCAGTAATGCTCCACATTTTCAGTGGGCATCCTGTCTCGCCCTCATCCTGACCCTAAAAATACACCAAGGAATTCTAAAATAGCCATTAGGAAGGTATAACAATTCTCTAAAAGATGCCAGAGAAAGCCTTCAAAAATCCCCTAATAGCCCTGCAAAAAAAAACACTCAAGGAAGCCTGCTCTGCCTCCAAACCCCTTCCTGTTGCCCTCTAGCCCACAGATGTCATCCCTACCTTTTCGCAGCGGGTCCTGTTGTCCTCTGAGGGTTCTGGCGTTGTCCTGGTGCGAGGGTCGCTGCCCTGTCCCACTGGGAGGCTTCCGGTGTGGTCTCGCTGTCAGGCTTGCTGTGCTGTGCTGCTGTTGTTAGGGGTGAAAAGGGAAAAGGCTGCTTAGGGTGAGGTTAGGGCTGGGTGAGGGGTGCTGCACCTGTACCCTAACTTGCCTCCTAAGCTGTACGCTGTAGCCCTGATCCCCACTGGACTGTCCAGCCCTCAGACCCTCTCCCTTCACCCCTGACCCCTCCCTCAGCCCCCCAGCCCTCAGGCTCTGGCTGTCACCCTCGAACCCCCCTTTGCCCCTCAAGCCCCCTCTCCTCTGCTCCTCAGCCCCCAGCTTCTCTGTGTCACCCTCCAGCTGCCCCTGCCCCCCTCAGCATCTCTCTGTGTCACCCACTGTCCCCTCCCCTGTTCCTCCCTCAGCTCCCAGCCTCTGTCACCCTCAAGCTGTCCCTCAGCCTCTATGCCATGAAAAGACCCTAAAAAACCCACAAAAATGCCCTAAAAAAACCCTCATCTTCAAAATGTCTTAAAACCCTGACAAAAACATGAAAATAGCCTCAGAATGCCCTTAAAATACAATAAAAATACTCTACTTTAAAAAGCCCCTAAAACACCCCTAAAAACCCCCAAAGAACGTTTAAAAAATATCTCTAAATATTCCTAGAAGAGCTCTAAAAATAGCCCCAAAATCCTTAAAACACATTGATGAGACCCTAAAGAAACACCGCAGCGAGGGAGGCTGGAAGATGCGAAGCCGCGCTCCCGGCCCCGGGCGCAGCGTGGCTCCGGCAGGAAAGCGGCTCCTCCGGCAGGAAGAGGCGGCGCCAGGCCAGGAGACCCCCGCCCGCTGCCCCCGGCCCGGCGGGGCCGGCACCGGGCCCGGGGGGCCCCGGCGGCGCCCGAGCCCCGCGCCCGGAGCGGACGGAGCGGCGGCACCGGCGCGGCGCCCGCGCCGCCTCCCCCGCCCGCCAGCCCGGCCAAAGCTCCGCTCGGCTCCGCACGGCTCGCACCGGCGCGGCTCCGGCGGGCCCGCGGCAGCCCAGCCGCGCCCAGCTCCCCTTCCGCCCCGGCCAGCCCCGGCACTTCCGGCAGGGCTCCGCGCCGGACCCTTCGCTGCCGGGCCGGGGGCAGAAGAAGCGCCCCGAATGCAGCGGCACAGCCCGATCCCCGCCCTGCCAGCGCTGCCACGGCTGCAGCTCCCTTCCTCTGAAGCCCCGACACTGATGCCACGCTCCGGCGCTCACCTCACCCTAACAAGGGAAAAGAAATGTAGGCTTCCCTTCAATCGTGTCCCCTAGAAGAGAAGAAAAGAAGCAGCTTTCCTCAAATGATGGCAAAAGGGAGAATTTTACCTCAATCCAAACCCCTTAAAAGGTGGGACCACAGGACTGCCCCCTCCAATTCAACCCCAGGATGACGAAATTTCAAAGGGAAAGGAGAAAAGTCCCCGCTATAAAGGCACAGCACCGGCTCACCTGCTTGGCTGCTGCTTCTCGGCACAAAGGTTTGTCCCTGGGCTCCTCCTTTGAGCAATGCTCCACGTATCCAAGTGTGTATCCAGGTGATCCCCCGGACCCTGTCCAAAGCGCCCACCGTCCTTCCAGGAGACAGCCCCGCGAGCCCCCCACAAACTCCTCTTCTCCAGCAGCTCTGTGCAAAACCCGGCTGAGGCAAAGCCTCACCCTTAAATAACCTCCCCCCGGCAGGACACGCCCCTCCTCCTCATCAACTTAACAGCTCGCACCTGCTGCTGTTGCCACTCTCCAACAGCGTCTCTTGGTCTCTCCCTCTCCAGCACACAGCCCACTTCTCACAGACACAGATCCAACAGAAATCTGCTACAGGTGTTGGCTTTTCTTAATCCACCTGGTTACATGATTAAAACACATACATGCATTGATGGTCATTGAGAGAAAGCTTTCCCCTGGAGAAAACAGTCCTTTTGCCGGCACACTTTGATACACCTTCGGAAAAAGCAGAATCTGCACCAACTCCTAAGACCCCTGCCGAGGAACCCAGCCCTGCCTGGGACACCCAAAGCAGCAGACCTTGAAAAAGGAGGGGAAAAGTCAAGCTTGGAGTGGAAAAAGAGGATAGAACTACAGCAGCCTTTAAAAATGCCTGCACAGAGCAATAGTGGGAACCAGACACATTTATTCTTTCCTTGCTTTCTGTGATGACATAAATAGGAAGTAAGAACACGTTAAACAAAAGGCAGAGCTAGGATTTTACAGGTCTTCATTTTGGCAGCCTGCATGACAAACACCTCTTCCAGGACTGCGATGCCTTTTGGGGAATGGCAGAGAACGGAGGCAAAAGGTGCCGGGAGCCCTTTCTGTTCCCTTCAGCCCCTGCAGCCCCTCCGGTGCTTTCAGGGCACTCTCTTGGTTCGTTCCTAGAGAAAAAGGCTAGGGCATGATTTTCAAAACTACTGCCCGTCCCCAGTCAGAGTTTCCTACATTCCTGGGTACAAATGAGTGGATGGAGAGAGTGGATGGATGCTGTCCAGCAGTGTCCCCAGGGGCATCTGGAGTGTTCACACTGCTGAGCTGAGAAAAACTCACCAAACCCAGCCCAGGGGCCTGTGATCCTCCACCCACCCGGGGGAACTCCGGGCGCTGTAAACAGAGGCCACAGCGCACACCAGGCTCTGCTGTGCCCGGTGAGGAGTCTCTGTATGAGCCCTGAGCCCTGGCATCGCCTCCCAAACACCACAGAGACCTCTTGTGCCATCAGAGAAAAGCCCTGGAGCAAACGTGTGTCCCCAGCACGATCAACAAGAGATGCAGAATTACCTCCTCAATAAAAACACTGTTTCTGATGGAAATGTTACCTCTGTCAACTGTGAGGATTTTATAGGAATACTGGCTCAAGAATTCAGTGACTTCAGGGATTCCATACCACAGGTTCCTGGGACTGCTTGGGCATCCAGAGCCTATAGTATTGGTTAAACTGGTAGAGCTGAGGATACTTATCAGCTTTGTCACAGAGCTGGAACGTCACGCAGGGAGCAAGGGGTTCTCTCGGAGAGTGCAGGAGGCCAGTGAAAACAGCACCAAGGTCCTCCACGACGTCTGCTCCTAGAAAAGCCAAATAAATTAAACTATTGACATGAGCACGGACACTGGGGCAACCTTCCTTACTTTGGGCCTTGCCAGCAGCCCACAGAGCCTCACGCAGAAAAGAACTGATCGAGATCAAAAAGTGTTCCTAGTGACCTAGACAGGTGCTCCTGGCCGCTGAGGTACCTGAAAAACCCTCCAGACATCATCAGCTCTTGCTTAAGCAAATAATCCACCTTCACTGTGTTGTGCCAAAAACACGCCCGGCCCTTAACAGGGAGAGACCCTGCCAGGCACCGCCTCAGAGAAGAACCGAGCTGTACTGGGGGGACACACCCAGCCAACGTGTACGAGTTAAACAGAATTTTCTCTCAGAACTGGGACTTTCAGCACCCCCCAGGTGCTACTCGACTGCCACATACACACAGAGGGCTTCGTGAGGTGCTCTGGGGTTGGCCAGTCCTGCTCCAAGCCCTGCTGATGCCCCGGTGGTTTTAAGGATGTCCTCAAGGAGGTGGTAGAACCTCACAGTGTTTGCCCCTGGAGCTTAATTTCTGAAGTTTTCCTTGGGAAACGCACCCACTTCCTACTTAACAAGGCAGTCCCCTCTCCCTGCTCTCAGGAAGAGCTGCCCACAGGCACGGGAACCACCTTCCTCTCCTGATCGCCACGCTCTGCCCTTAAAACGCTGTTACTGAGGCCAGCTACTTCCACACCAAGACTGTCCATGCAGGGACAGTGTCCCTTCTCTTCAGGGTCAGGGAAAAAGGGCAGAAGCACCTACAGAGCTTCAATGCCCCTCCTGAGCACAAAGCACCGTGAATCTGCACCTCCTGCTGCTTGCAGGGAAGATAATAAAATGCCTCAAGGTAAAAAATGATAAATGGTAAAAAATTATTACAAGAGGGTAGAAGTGATGCTGCTTTCACTCCACTGCTAGAAATGACACATAAAACATAAAAAAAACCCCTGTACCTGTTCCATTTTCAGACTGAAACAACAGCATATTCCTGGCTGCTCATGCAGCAGGGACAACAGCACTGAAGGGAAATGTTTGGATAATCACGTCTTCATTTAAAGAGAACCCAATTCCTTCATCTAAGCCATCACTGCCCTCCATCAGAACAGCCAGCACATCCACGACATCTAATAAGCGAAGGAAAAAATGTAAGCAGAGGATCCAGACTTACTGGGAAAACAACAGAGGTAGAATGCAACATTCCAGGAACACAAGGTAGCTTTTTAGTCACAAAAAAAAAGAAAGAAAAAAAAAAAACACCCAAAAAAAACTAAAAAAAAAAACCCACCAAAAAACAAAAAACCCCAAAAAACCCCAAAGGCACATTTGCCAGGCAATACAATGTTAGGGGCAGCACAAAAATCACAGCTGTACTTCACTCTGCCTTTCAAAGCTGCTGTCCAGCACAGGTTGCCCACAGAAGCTGTGGCTGCCCCCGGATCCCTGGAAGTGTCCAAGGCCAGGCTGGACAGGGCTTGGAGCACCCTGGCATGGTGGAAGGTGTCCCTGCCCATGGCAGGGGTGGAACGGGACGAGCTTTAAATAAAGGTGCCTTCCCATCCAAACCCTTCTGGGATTCCACGATTCTGTGAGCAGCCCCAGGCAGAAGGGCTAAATTTCCATTGTGGTTCGGAAATGCTGCTGCAAGAGCACAAACAGATTTCAAATACTGTTCAAGTGGCACAACCACATCAAAAATTACGTCTGGGGGTAAAGTGGCAACTCTGCAATTCCAGCCTCTGATACCAAGGACACATGGAGGGCTGAATCCAGGGGGCGTTCGGGGTCCGAGTCGGGGTTGTCTTCATGAGCCACCAGCCTGGGGACCCAAAAATCGGGGGGAACCCCGAATTGGGGGGGGACCCAAAATTGGGGGGGTCCTGGGGGGCTCTGGAAGGTCTTTGCAGCATCCCAGGAGGAATTTTGGGAGTCCCAAGGGGGGGTTTGGGGAGTCATGAAGGGAATTTAGGGGGTCTCAGAGAGTTTTTGGGGGGTCCCAGGAGGAATTTTGGGGACCCTGATGGGAATTTTGGGGATCCCAGGGGGTGTTTTGAGGTCCTGGAGAGCTTTTTGGGGGGGTCTCAGGGAGTTTTTGGGGTCCCAGGAGGAATTTCAGGGGTCCTAAAGAGAAATTTGGAGGTCCCAGAAGGTGTTTTGGGGTGACAAATAGAATTTTGGGGGTTCAAGGGGTGTTTTGGGGTCCCGAAGGGAATTTTGGGGGTCCCAGTGGGGTTTTGGGGGTCCTGAAGGGAATTTTGGGCGTCCCAGGGGGGGTTTTGGAGTCCTGGGGAGAATTTTGGGTATCTCAAGAGGTTTTTGGGAGGAATTTTGGGGTCCCAAAGAGAATTTTGTGGGTCCTGGGGAGGGTTTGGGTCCTGAAGTAGAATTTTGGGGGTCCCAGGGGGTTTTGGGGGGTCCCAGGAGGAATTTCAGGGACCCTGATAGGAATTTTGGGGGTCCCAGCGGGGGTTTTGGAGTCCCAAAGGGAATTTTGGCCAACCCAGGGGGAGTTTTGGAGTCCTGGGGAGAATTTTGAGGGTCTCAGGGGGTTTTTGGGTGGAATTTTGGGGGTCCCGAGTGGAATTTTGTGGGTCCTGGGGAGGGTTTGGGGTTCTGAAGGGAATTTTGGGGGTTTCTGGGAGTTTTTTGGGGGTTCCATTAGGAATTTTGAGGTCCTGAAGGGAAATTTGGGGGTCCCAGGGGGGGTTTTGGGGTCCCAAAGGGAATTTTGGAAGTCCCAGGGGGGATTTTGGGGTCCTGGAGAGGTTTTTGGGTGTCCCAGGGGGCCTTGTGATGTCCTGGAGAGAATTTTGGGGGTCTCAGGGGGTCTTGGGGAGGAATTTTGGGGGTCCCAAGTAGAATTTTGTGGGTCCTGGGGGGGGTTTGGGGTCCTCAAGTGGATTTTGGGGGTCTCAGGGGGTTTTGGGGGGTCCCAGGAGGAATTTAGGGGTCCTGAAGGGAATTTTGGGGTCTCAAGGAGTTTTGGGGGGTTTCAGGAGGAATTTCGAGGACCCTGATGGGAATTTTGGAGGTCCCAGGGGGGTTTTTGGGGTCCCAAATGGAAGTTTGGGCGCTCCAGGAGGGGTTTTGGGGTCCCAAAGGGAATTTTGATGGTCTCAGGGGGGTTTTGGGAGGAATTTTGTGGGTCCCGACCAGAATTTTGAGGGTCCTGGGGGTGGGTTTGGGGTCCTGAAGGGAATTTTGAGGTCTCACGAAGTTTTTGGGGGGTCCCAGAAAGAATTTCGGGGACCCTGATGGGAATTTTGGGGCTCCCGGGGGGGGGTTTGGGGTCCCGAAGAGAATTTTGGGGGTCTCAGTGGGGTTTTGGGTCTCCCAGGAGGAATTTCAGGGACCCTGATGGGAATTTGGGGTGTCCCAGGGGGGCTTGTGGTGTCCTGGGGAGAATTTTAGGGGTCTTGGGGGTTTTTTGGGAGGAATTTTGGGGGTCCCGAGTGGAATTTTGTGTGTCCTGGGGAGGGTTTGGGGTTCTGACGGGAATTTTGGGGACTTCTGGGAGTTTGTGGGGGGTCCCAGGAGGAATTTGGGGTTTGTGAGAACCCCAGCCTTTCTCTGGGGTCTCATGTGGTGAAATTCCTCCTCCAACCCGTGCTTCCAAAGAAAAACTCCGCAGGCTTTAGCTGTTCAGTCTCAAGGCAGTTTATCGCTAGTTATCTAACAGATTATGTTCTTGCACTGCGGCTGTTTGATCAGCGGCCTGGGTAGAGGCACACACACACCCTGACATCCTCTCTATCTGCTGTCTTCTTCGTCTCTCCCCCCACCCAGGGCTGCTGCTATCTTTTATAAGATATATTACGTATAACATGTTTACAATTATTCCCCAGTACCTACTACCTACGTTGCCAAGTGTTTTTCTACTCTAAACCAATCTGTGAGTGCCAACATCACCAAGAACATGGAGGTAAGGAAAAAGAAGGAGGAAGAACAGGATCAGCCCACTTTCCTCCATCTTAGAACTCCTGACCCCCATGTACAAAGTGAAAACCCCCCTGGACATGTGCTAAAACCCCCTTGTACAATACTAAAAAAATTTCCCCTCTACTTTGTAATTACTTTTACTATACTATCTAACCTTTTGTGATTGCTTGTTCCACCTCCAAAATTGGTAACTCATTCCATGGCTCAAACTCACAATCACAGCTGTTTCCAGCTGCCTGCCAGGGTCCCAAATGCTTCTGACCAAGGCCTGGAACCACTAAAAATGTCTGAGAGACATTATGAGTTCCCACAGGGGTCCTGAAAAGAAATCTGGGGGTCCCAGGGGGGGTTTTGGGGTCCTGAAGGGAATTTTGGGTGTCCCAGGGGGTTTTTGGAGTCCTGGGGAGAATTTTGAGGGTCTCAGGGGAGTTTTGGGAGGAATTTTGGGGTCCTGAGTAGAATTTTGTGGGTCCTGGGGGAAGTTTTGAGGTCCCGAAGGGAATTTTGGGAGTCATAGGGGGAGTTTTGAAGTCCTGGGGAAAATTTTGAGGGTCTTAGGGGGTTTTTGGGAGGAATTTTGAGGGTCCCGAGTAGAATTTTGGGGATCCTGGGGGGGAGGTTTGGGGTCCTGAAGTGAATTTTGGGGTCTCAGGAAGTTTTTGGGGGGTCCCAGAAAGAATTTTGGGGACCCCGATGGGAATTTGGGGCTCCCGGGGGGGTTTTTGGAGTCCGGAAGGGAATTTTGGGGGACCAGGGGGGGTTTTGGGGTCCCAATGGGAATTTTGGGAGTTCCAAGGGGGTGGGTTGGGGTCCGGAAGGGAATTTTAGGGGTCTCAGGGGGTTTTTGGGGGTACCTGGAGGAATTTCGGGGACCCTGATGGGAAATTTGGGAGTCCCAGGGGGGGTTTTGGGGTCCTGAAGGGAATTTTGGGCGTCCCAGGGGGAGTTTTGGAGTCCTGGGGAGAATTTTGGGGGTCTCAGGGGGTTTTCGGGAGGAATTTTGGGGGTCCCGAGTAGAATTTTGTGGGTCCTGGGGAGGGTTTGGGGTCCTGAAGGGAATTTTTGGGTCTCAGGGAGTTTTTGGGGGGGTCCCAGGAGGAATTTTGGGGACCGTGATGGGAATTTTGGGGGTCCCAGGGGGGTTTTTGGAGTCCCGAAGGGAATTTTGGGGGTCCCAGACGGGGTTTTGAGGGTCCCAAAGGGAATTTTTTGGTCTCTGGAGTTTTTGGGGTCCCAGGAAAAACTTCGGGGTCCTGAAGGGAATTTTGGGAGTCACAGGGGGCGTTTTGGAGTCCTGGGGAGAATTTTGGGGGTCTAAGGGCTTTTTTGGGAGGAATTTTGGGGGTCCCGGGTAGAATTTTGGGGGTCCTGGGGAGGTTTTATGGTCCTGAAGTGAATTTTGGGGTCTCTGGGAGTTTTTGGGGGGTCCCAAGAGGAATTTTGGGGACCCCGATGGGAATTTTGGGGATCCCAGGGGTGTTTTGGGGTCCCGAAGGGAATTTTGGGAGTCCCAGGGGGGGGGGTTGGAGTCCTGGGGAGAATTTTGATGGTCTCAGGGTTTTTTTGGGAGGAATTTCGGGGGTCCTGAGTAGAATTTTGGGGGTTCTGGAGGTGGGTTTGGGGTCCTGAAGGAAACTTTGGGGGTCTCAAGGAGTTTTGGGGGGTCCCAGGAGGAATTTCGGGGACTCTGATGGGAATTTTTAGGGGTCCCAGGGGGGGTTTTGGAGTCCCGAAGGGAATTTTGTGCGTTCCAGGGGGGGTTTTGGAGTCCTGGGTGGAATTTTGAGGGTCCTGGGGGTATGTTTGGGGTTCTGAAGGGAATTTTGGGGTCTCACGAAGTTTTTGGGGGGTCCCAGGAGGAATTTCGGGGACCCTGATGGGAATTTTGGGGGTCTCAGGGGGTATTGGGGGGTCCCATGAGGACTTTCGGGGTCCTGAAGGGAATTTTGGGGTGTCAAGGAGTTTTGGGGGGTCCCAGGAGGAATTTCGGGGAGTCTGATGGGAATTTTGAGGGGTTCCAGGGGGGGTTTTGGAGTCCTGGGGAGAATTTTAGGGGTCTCAGGGTTTTTTTGGGAGGAATTTTGGGGGTCCCGATTAGAATTTTGTGGGTCCTGGGGAGGGTTTGGGGTTCTGAAGGGAATTTTGGGGGTCTATGGAAGTATTTGGGGGGTCCCAGGAGGAATTTTGGGGTCCTGAAGGGAATTTTGGGGGTCCTAGGGGGGGTTTTGGGGTCCCAAAAGGAATTTTGGGCGTCCCAGGGGGTTTTTGGGGGTCCCAGGAAGAATTTCCGGGTCCTGAAGGGAATTCTGGGGCTCCCAGGGGGGTTTTGGGGTCCCAAATGGAATTTTAGGCATTCCAGGGAGAGGTTTGGAGTCCTGGGGAGAATTTTGAGGGTCTCCGGGGGTTTTTGGGGGGAATTTTGGAGGTCCCGAGTAGAATTTTTTGGGTCCTGGGGGAGGTTTTGGGGTCCTGAAAAGAATTTTGGGGGTCTCACGAAGTTTTTGGGGGTCCCAGAAATAATTTTGGTGACCCTGATAGGAATTTGGGGGGTCTCAGGGGGTTTTGGGGGGTCCCACGAGGAATTTTGGCGTCTTGAAGGGAATTTTGGGGTCTCAAAGAGTTTTGGGGGCTTCCCAGGAGGAATTTTGGGGACCCTGATGGGAATTTTGGGTGTCCCAGGGGGGGTTTCGGGGTCCTGAAGGGAATTTTGGTGGTCCCAGGGGGGTTATCTGGGTTCTGAAGGGAATTTTGTGGGTCCCAGGGGGGTGTTCTGGGTTCCGAATGGAATTTTGTGGGTCCCAGGGGGGTTTTTGGGGTCCCTAAGGGAATTTTGGGCGTTCCAGGGCCGTCCCGATGGTTTTGGGGTCGCGCTGGCTGCGGGGCTGCAGTACCGCCCTGTGTCCACAAGGCGGCAGCATTTGTCAAGTGAGTCCGCGACAAGATGGCGGTCCGTGGGGACCTTGATGGTGACAGGCGTTTTTTGCCGATGCCTGTCGGCTCCCGCCAAAAACCCGCACGCTCGCGGCGCTCCTGACCCCACAGCCCGTGTGCACGGCATCGTAACCGCCGCGGAAAATCCCGTCGCGGGGCGCCGGCGGTGCGGGCAATTCAGGCAGTGTAAAAAACAGACACGGGTCCTCGAATTTCAACGTCCTCGTTTTCGCGCCCTCTCGAGAAGGTCAAGCGAGTCCGCGCCAAGCCCCTCCCAAGATGGCGGCCGCGGGCGGCGGGCTGCAGTGCCGCTCTCTGCCCACACGGCGGCAGCACTGTGCCGTCAGCAGCGAATGCCCCAAAGATCCGCGCGGGAAAGAACGGAACAAAAACCCTGCCTCGGACCTGATAGGAACCGAAAGAAAAAACCTTTCCTCTTAAACTGCATTTCAACAGAGTTTATTTTTACATTTTTCACATTTATATTCACATTCGGATTTATAATGTATATTGATATATAATTGTATTTTCATAATTCCTTACATTTATTCCATTTATTATATTTTATTATATTTTAGATTTTATACATATCTTAATAGATTGCTTACATATTTCTATAGTTAGATTTAGAGTTCTAAAAGGTTTATATTGATTAAAATAAAAACCTGACTCTATCCAAGTAAAAATCTTTTTAAAAAACCCTTTATTTAAACTCCATTTAAATTTATTTCTATTTTTCGCATTTATAGTCAAATTTACATTTTAAATGTAGATTGATGTATGGTGCTATTTATAGTCTATCTCTTCCTAATACTATTTTTATTTCTATTTTATATTTTTATATATATCTGTATACATTGAATATATATTTCCATATTTAGAACAATATCAAAATAAAATGTATATTCATATTTTTTCCATTAATGCCCTGCCTCTAACCAAATAAAAACAAAAACAAAAACAAAAAAATCTTTCTATAAACAATACTTGAATATATATTGAATACACCCTGCATTACAAATTGCAGGGGAAATGGATTCCCTCATGATTTGAACACAAGAAATAATGGAAAAGGAAGCTTTTTCCCACAATTTAAACCCCTTTTCTCTCCATAACCCCTCATTTTTCTGGGAGCGCTGTGGAAGGTCTGGGGGTTCTAAGGAGGGATTGACACAATAAAAGGGGAAAGTTGAAAGCTCTCCCGTGGAACCCCACATGCTGCCCGGCCTGCTCAGGTGCTGCCCCTTGGCAAGAGGGCTCTTCCCTCGGCATTTTCTCAAAGGGATGCTCGTGCCCGGGTGGGTCCGGCTGCTCCCCGATCCCTGCTGGATGTTCCAGCCATAGCTCCTGGAGGGACACTTGGGATACCCCTGTTAGCCCCTCGGGATTAGCAGCTCCCTGTGCAGGTGTGCCCAGGTAGCTGCACTGAAAGCAGCTGCTCACACGGGGAGCTGCTACACCTAGGAGTGGGGGATGAGGTGAAGAAAGGTCCTGTGGGGTGTTCCCTTCCCTACGCAGGCCTTTGCCAGACCCTTCAACAATGGGGTGCCAGATTTTCATTGCCAAGATAATTAACAGTCTTTCCCCTGGCCAAACAGGAATTGTGCTTCCAAAATTGCAAACAGTGAATGATTTCTTGCAGACACCAGCTGCCAACACCAGGAACTCTCACTGCCTTTGGAGAGCAGCACGCCTCCAGTGAACACACATCAACACACAGGGAGGGTGAGGTAGGTTTTACACGGAAAAAGGGCAGAGGTCGGGTCACAAGGCCTGTGGCCCCAGGTGACTTGATACATCTTTTTGTTCTGAATGGCACAGGATTTCTCCAGCAGCAAAACTGCTGACAGCAAGAATTCTGCCTGTCCTGGAAGAGACAAGGACCTCCTCAAAATTGACATCAGGAAGTGAAGAGGGAGAGCCATGTTTCACACAGAATAGGGCCAGTGACAGAGTCCAAGAGCCAGAAGCCATGAAAAAAGGGTTGCCCCTTGGAAATCTGAATGGAGAAGGATGTGTTGTGGACCCAAGCTGCTTTCATGTCGATGAGGGGTTGCCTTGATGATCCCAAGCAAAAATCGAAAACTGACGTCAGGAACCGGGACTGGCGAGCATGCATTCCTAGAGAAAATAGCTTGAATTCACGCAGACCACCATGCGGTCCTGGGTGGGCAGCTGAGTGCAGGAAATATGAACATAGAAAAATACAATCCAGGCCCAAACCGCACCCACCTCAAACTTGTGCTGCCCTGATACACCCAAGGGAGACCTACAAACTGACATCAGGAACCTGGACTGCTGAGTTTTCTTTCCCAGGGAAAATGGAAAAAGGATGTGCCCAGGGGCCCATGGCCCTGGGCTGGGCCCTGACTGCAAAGAATCCTTATATCGAAGGATGGAGCCCACACCGAAGTTGTCCCCACCTCAAACTTGTGCTGCCCTGATACACCCAAGAGAACCCTACAAACTGACATCAGGAACCTGGATTGCTGAGTTTTCTTTCCCAGGGAAAATGGAAAAAGGATATGCCCGGGGGCCCCTGGACATGGGCTGGCACCTCACTGCCAAAAATCCTTATATTGAAGGATGCAACCCACACCGAAGTTGTCCCCACCTCAAACTTGTGCTGCCCTGATAGACCCAAGGGAGCCCTACAAACTGACATCAGGAACCTGGACTGCTGAGTTTTCTTTCCCAGGGAAAATGGAAAAAGGATGTGCCCAGGAGCCCCTAACCATGGGCTGGGCCCTGACTGCAAAGAATCCTTATATCAAAGGATGGAGCCCAGACCGAAGTTGTTCCCACCTCAATCTTGTGCTGCCCTGATAGACCCAAGGGAGCCCTACAAACTGACATCAGGAACCTGGACTGCTGAGTTTTCTTTCCCAGGGAAAATGGAAAAAGGATGTGCCCAGGGGCCCCTTGCCCTGACTGCAAAGAATCCTTATATCGAAGGATGGACCACACACCGAAGTTGTCCCCACCTCAAACTTGTGCTGCCCTGATAGACCGAAGGGAGGCCTACAAACTGACATCAGGAACCTGGATTGCTGAGTTTTCTTTTTACGGGGAAAAGGGACAAAGCTTTTGCCCAGGGGCCCCTGGCCCTGGGCCGGGCCAGCACTGCAAAAAATCCTGATATCGAAGGATGGAGCCCACACCGAAGTTGTCCCCACCTCAAACTTGTGCTGCCCTGATAGACCCAAGGGAGCCCTACAAACTGACATCAGGAACCTGGACTGCTGAGTTTTCTTTCCCAGGGAAAATGGCCAAAGGATGTGCCCAGGGGCCCCTGGCCCTGGGCTGGGGCCTCACTGCAAAAAATCCTTATATCAAAGGATGGAGCCCAGACCGAAGTTGTCCCCACCTCAAACTTGTGCTGCCCTGATAGACCCAAGGGAGCCCTACAAACTGACATCAGGAACCTGGACTGCTGAGTTTTCTTTCCCAGGGAAAATGGAAAAAGGATGTGCCCAGGAGCCCCTGGCCCTGGGCAGGGACCTCACTGCAAAGAATCCTTATATCGAAGGATGGACCCCACACCGAAGTGTCCCCACCTCAAACTTGTGCTGCCCTGATAGACCCAAGGGAGCCCTACAAACTGACATCAGGAACCTGGACTGCTGAGTTTTCTTTCCCAGGGAAAATGGCCAAAGGATGTGCCCAGGGGCCCCTGGCCCTGACTGGAAAAAAATCCTTATATCGAAAAATGGACCCCACACCGAAGTTGTCCCCACCTCAAACTTGTGCTGCCCTGATAGACCCAAGGGAGCCCTACAAACTGACATCAGGAACCTGGACTGCTGAGTTTTCTTTCCCAGGGAAAATGTCCAAAGGATGTGCACAGGGGCCCCTGGTCCTGGGCTGGGCCCTGACTGCAAAAAATCCTTAAATCGAAGGATGGAGCCCTGACCAAAGTTGTCCCCACCTCAAACTTGTGCTGCCCTGATAGACCCAAGGGAGCCCTACAAACTGACATCAGGAACCTGGACTGCTGAGTTTTCTTTCCCAGGGAAAATGGCCAAAGGATGTGCCCAGGGGCCCCTGGCCCTGGGCTGGGGCCTCACTGCAAAAAATCCTTATATCAAAGGATGGAGCCCAGACCGAAGTTGTCCCCACCTCAAACTTGTGCTGCCCTGATAGACCCAAGGGAGCCCTACAAACTGACATCAGGAACCTGGACTGCTGAGTTTTCTTTCCCAGGGAAAATGGAAAAAGGATGTGCCCAGGGGCCCCTTGCCCTGACAGCAAAAAATCCTTATATCGAAGGATGGAGCCCACACCGAAGTTGTCCCCACCTCAAACTTGTGCTGCCCTGATAGACCCAAGGGAGCCCTACAAACTGACATCAGGAACCTGGACTGCTGAGTTTTCTTTCCCAAGGAAAATGGCCAAAGGATGTGCCCAGGGGCCCCTAGCCCTGGGCTTGGACCTCACTGCAAAAAATCCTTATATCAAAGGATGGAGCCCAGACCGAAGATGTCCCCACCTCAAAATTGTGCTGCCCTGATAGACCCAAGGGAGCCCTACAAACTGACATCAGGAACCTGGACTGCTGAGTTTTCTTTCCCAGGCAAAATGGCCAAAGGATGTGCCCAGGGGCCCCTGGACCTGGGCTGGGCCCTGACTGCAAAAAATTCTTATATCGAAGGATGGAGCCCAGACCAAAATTGTTCCCACCTCAAACTTGTGCTGCCCTGATAGACCCAAGGGAGCCCTACAAACTGACATCAGGAACCTGGACTGCTGAGTTTTCTTTCCCAGGGAAATTGGCTGCAGGTCCTGAAGGGAACAAAAAGGGCTCCCGGCCTTTGCCTCTGTTCTCTAACATTCCCCAAAAGGCATCGCAGTCCCGGAAGAGGTGTTTGTCATGTAGCCTGCCAAAATAAAATCTTTTAAAATTCTAGCTCTGCCTTTTTTTTAACGTGTTCTTACTTCCTATTTATGTAATCGCAGAAAGCAAGGAAAGAATAAATGTGTCTGGTTCCCACTATTGCTCTGTGCAGGCATTTTTAAAGTCTGCTGTAGTTCTATCCTCTTTTTCCACTCCAAGCTTCACTTTTCCCCCCTTTTTCAATGTCTGCTGCTTTGGGTTTCCCAGGCAGGGCTGGGTTCCTCGGCAGGGGTCTTAGGAGTTGGTGCAGATTCCGCTTTTTCCGAAGGTGTATCAAAGTGTGCCGGCAAAAGGATTGTTTTCTCCAGGAAAAAGCTTTCTCTCAATGACCATCAATGCATGTATGTGTTTTAATCTTGTAACCAGGTGGATTAAGAAAAGCCGACACCTGTAGCAGAGTTTTGTTGGATCTGTGTCTGTGAGAAGTGGGCTGTGTGCTGGAGAGGGAGAGACCAAGAGATGCTGTTGGAGAGTGGCAACAGCAGCAGGTGTGAGCTGCTAACTTGATGAGGGCTCAGAGCAGACACAGGTGTGAGCTGTTAAGATGATGAGGAAGAGGGGCGGATCCCTCTGGGGGGAGGTTATTTAAGGGCGAGGCTTTGCCTCATCCTGCTTTAGCATGGAGCTGCTGGAGAAGAGGAGTTTATGGGGGCCTCCCAGGGCTGTCTCATGAAAGGACGGTGAGTACTTTGAACATGGTTTGGGGGATCACCTGGGCACATCCTTTTTCCATTTTCCCTGGGAAAGAAAACTCAGCAGTCCAGGTTCCTGATGTCAGTTTGTAGGGCTCCCTTGGGTCTATCAGGGCAGCACAAGTTTGAGGTGGGGACAAATTCGGTCTGGGGTCCATCCTTCGATATATGGATTTTTTGCAGTCAGAGCCAGGGGCCCCTGGGCACATCCTTTTTCCATTTTCCCTGGGAAAGAAAACTCAGCAGTCCAGGTTCCTGATGTCAGTTTGTAGGGCTCCCTTGGGTCTATCAGGGCAGCACAAGTTTGAGGTGGGGACAACTTCGGTGTGGGGTCCATCCTTCGATATAAGGATTTTTTGTAGTGAGGCCCCTGCCCAGGGCCAGGGGCCCCTGGGCACATCCTTTTTCCATTTTCCCTGGGAAAGAAAACTCAGCAGTCCAGGTTCCTGATGTCAGTTTGTAGGGCTCCCTTGGGTCTATCAGGGCAGCACAAGTTTGAGGTTGGGACAACTTCGATGTGGGGTGCATCCTTCGATATAAGGATTTATTGCAGTCAGGGCCAGGGGCCCCTGGGCACACCCTTTTTCCATTTTCCCTGGGAAAGAAAACTCAGCAGTCCAGGTTCCTGATGTCAGTTTGTAGGGCTCCCTTGGGTCTATCAGGGCAGCACAAGTTTGAGGTGGGGACAACTTCGGTGTGGGGTCCATCCTTCGATATAAGGATTCTTTGCAGTCAGGGCCCAGCCCAGGACCAGGGGCCCCTGGGCACATCCTTTTTCCATTTTCCCTGGGAAAGAAAACTCAGCAGTCCAGGTTCCTGATGTCAGTTTGTAGGGCTCCCTTGGGTCTATCAGGGCAGCACAAGTTTGAGGTGGGGACAACTTCGGTGTGGGGTCCATCCTTCGATATAAGGATTTTTTGCAGTCAGGGCCAGGGGCCCCTGGGCACATCCTTTGGCCATTTTCCCTGGGAAAGAAAACTCAGCAGTCCAGGTTCCTGATGTCAGTTTGTAGGGCTCCCTTGGGTCTATCAGGGCAGCACAAGTTTGAGGTGGGGACAAATTCGGTGTGGGCTCCATCCTTCGATATAAGGATTTTTTGTAGTGAGGGCCCTGTCCAGGGCCAGGGGCCCCTGTGCACATCCTTTTTCCATTTTCCCTCGGAAAGAAAACTCAGCAGTCCAGGTTCCTGATGTCAGTTTGTAGGGCTCCCTTGGGTCTATCAGGGCAGCACAAGTTTGAGGTGGGGACAACTTCGGTGTGGGGTCCATCCTTCAATATAAGGATTTTTTGCAGTCAGGGCCAGGGGCCCCTGTGCACATCCTTTTTCCATTTTCCCTGGGAAAGAAAACTCAGCAGTCCAGGTTCCTGATGTCAGTTTGTAGGGCTCCCTTGGGTCTATCAGGGCAGCACAAGTTTGAGGTGGGGACAACTTCGGTGTGGGGTCCATCCTTCGATATAAGGATTTTTTGCAGTGAGGCCCCTGCCCAGGAGCAGGGGCCCCTGGGCACATCCTTTTTCCATTTTCCCTGGGAAAGAAAACTCAGCAGTCCAGGTTCCTGATGTCTGTTTGTAGGGCTCCCTTGGGTCTATCAGGGCAGCGCAAGTTTGAGGTGGGGACAACTTCGGTGTGGGGTCCATCCTTCGATATAAGGATTTTTTGCAGTCAGGGCCAGGGGCCCCTGGGCACATCCTTTTTCCTTTTTCCCTGGGAAAGAAAACTCAGCAGTCCAGGTTCCTGATGTCAGTTTGTAGGGCTCCCTTGGGTCTATCAGGGCAGCACAAGTTTGAGGTGGGGACAACTTCGGTGTGGGGTCCATCCTTCGATATAAGGATTTTTTGCAGTCAGGGCAAGGGGCCCCTGGGCACATCCTTTGGCCATTTTCCCTGGGAAAGAAAACTCAGCAGTCCATGTTCCTGATGTCAGTTTGTAGGGCTCCCTTGGGTCTGTCAGGGCAGCACAAGTTTGAGGTGGGGACAACTTCGGTGTGGGGTCCATCCTTCGATATAAGGATTTTTTGCAGTGAGGCCCCTGCCCAGGAGCAGGGGCCCCTGGGCACATCCTTTTTCCATTTTCCCTGGGAAAGAAAACTCAGCAGTCCAGGTTCCTGATGTCAGTTTGTAGGGCTCCCTTGGGTCTATCAGGGCAGCACAAGTTTGAGGTGGGGACAACTTCGGTCTGGGCTCCATCCTCCAATATAAGGATTTTTTGCAGTCAGGGCAAGGGGCCCCTGGGCACATCCTTTATCCATTTTCCCTGGGAAAGAAAACTCAGCAGTCCAGGTTCCTGATGTCAGTTTGTAGGGCTCCCTTGGGTCTATCAGGGCAGCACAATTTTGAGGTTGGGACAACTTCGATGTGGGGTCCATCCTTCGATATAAGGATTTTTTGCAGTCAGGGCCAGGGGCCCCTGGGCACATCCTTTTTCCATTTTCCCTGGGAAAGGAAACTCAGCAGTCCAGGTTCCTGATGTCAGATTGTATGGCTCCCTTGGGTCTATCAGGGCAGCACAAGTTTGAGGTGGGGACAACATCGGTGTGGGGTCCATCCTTCGATATAAGGATATTTTGCAGTCAGGGCCAGGGGCCGCTGGGCACATCCTTTTTCCATTTTCCCTGGGAAAGAAAACTCAGCAGTCCAGGTTCCTGATGTCAGTTTGTAGGGCTCCCTTGGGTCTATCAGGGCAGCACGAGTTTGAGGTGGGGACAACTTCGGTGTGGGGTCCATCCTTCAATATATGGATTTTTGTAGTGAGGCCCCAACCCAGGGCCAGGGGCCCCTGGGCACATCCTTTTTCCATTTTCCCTGGGAAAGAAAACTCAGCAGTCCAGGTTCCTGATGTCAGTTTGTAGGGCTCCCTTGGGTCTATCAGGACAGCACAAGTTTGAGGTGGGCACAACTTCGGTGTGGGGTCCATCCTTCGATATAAGGATTTTTTGCAGTCAGGGCCAGGGGCCCACGGCCAGGGGCCCCTGGGCACATCCTTTTTCCATTTTCCCTGGGAAAGAAAACTCAGCAGTCCAGGTTCCTGATGTCAGTTTGTAGGGCTCCCTTGGGTCTATCAGGGCAGCACAAGTTTGAGGTGGCGACAACTTCGGTGTGGGGTCCATCGTTCAATATAAGGATTTTTTGCAGTCAGGGCCAGGGGCCCCTGGGCACATCCTTTTTCCATTTTCCCTGGGAAAGAAAACTCAGCAGTCCAGGTTCCTGATGTCTGTTTGTAGGGCTCCCTTGGGTCTATCAGGGCAGCGCAAGTTTGAGGTGGGGACAACTTCGGTGTGGGGTCCATCCTTCGATATAAGGATTTTTTGCAGTCAGGGCCAGGGGCCCCTGGGCACATCCTTTTTCCTTTTTCCCTGGGAAAGAAAACTCAGCAGTCCAGGTTCCTGATGTCAGTTTGTAGGGCTCCCTTGGGTCTATCAGGGCAGCACAAGTTTGAGGTGGGGACAACTTCGGTGTGGGGTCCATCCTTCGATATAAGGATTTTTTGCAGTCAGGGCAAGGGGCCCCTGGGCACATCCTTTGGCCATTTTCCCTGGGAAAGAAAACTCAGCAGTCCAGGTTCCTGATGTCAGTTTGTAGGGCTCCCTTGTGTCTATCAGGGCAGCACAAGTTTGAGGTCGGGACAACTTCGGTGTGGGGTCCATCCTTCGATATAAGGATTTTTTGCAGTCAGGGCCAGGGGCCCCTGGGCACATCCTTTGGCCATTTTCCCTGGGAAAGAAAACTCAGCAGTCCAGGTTCCTGATGTAGGTTTGTAGGGCTCCCTTGGGTCTATCAGGGTAGCAGAAGTTTGATGTGAAGACAACTTGAGTGTACGCTCCATCCTTCGATATAAGGATGTTTTGCAGTCAGGGCCAGAGGCCCCTGGGCACATCCTTTTTCCATTTTCCCTGGGAAAGAAAACTCAGCAGTCCAGGTTCCTGATGTCAGTTTGTAGGGCTCCCTTGGGTCTATCAAGGCAGCACAAGTTTGAGGTGGGGACAACTTCGGTGTGGGGTCCATCCTTCAATATAAGGATTTTTTGCAGTGAGGCCCCAACCCAGGGCCAGGGGCCCCTGGGCACATCCTTTTTCCATTTTCCCTGGGAAAGAAAACTCAGCAGTCCAGGTTCCTGATGTCAGTTTGTAGGGCTCCCTTGGGTGTATCAGGGCAGCACAAGTTTGAGGTGGGGACAACTTCGGTGTGGGGTCCATCCTTCGATATAAGGATTCTTTGCAGTCAGGGCCAGGGGCCCCTGGGCACATCCTTTTTCCATTTTCCCTGGGAAAGAAAACTCAGCAGTCCAGGTTCCTGATGTCAGTTTGTAGGGCTCCCTTGGGTGTATCAGGGCAGCACAAGTTTGAGGTGGGGACAACTTCGGTGTGGGGTCCATCCTTCGATATAAGGATTTCTTGTACTAAGGTCCCGGTCCAGCGCCAGGGGCCCCTGGGCAAATCCTTTATCCATTTTCCCTGGGAAAGAAAACTCAGCAGTCCAGGTTCCTGATGTCAGTTTGTAGGGCTCCCTTGTGTCTATCAGGGCAGCACAAGTTTGAGGTCGGGACAACTTCGGTGTGGGGTGCATCCTTCGATATAAAGATTTTTTGCAGTCATGGCCAGGGGCCCCTGTGCACACCCTTTTTCCATTTTCCCTGGGAAAGAAAACTCAGCAGTCCAGGTTCCTGATGTCAGTTTGTAGGGCTCCCTTGGGTGTATCAGGGCAGCACAAGTTTGAGGTGGGGACAACTTCGGTGTGGGGTCCATCCTTCGATATAAGGATTCTTTGCAGTCAAGGCCAGGGGCCGCAGGGCACATCCTTTTTCCATTTTCCCTGGGAAAGAAAACTCAGCAGTCCAGGTTCCTGATGTCAGTTTGTAGGGCTCCCTTGGGTCTATCAAGGCAGCACAAGTTTGAGGTGGGGAGAACTTTGGTGTGGGGTCCATCCTTCGATATAAGGATTTTTTGCAGTCAGGGCCAGGGGCCCCTGGGCACATCCTTTTTCCATTTTCCCTGGGAAAGAAAACTCAGCAGTCCAGGTTCCTGATGTCAGTTTGTAGGGCTCCCTTGGGTGTATCAGGGCAGCACAAGTTTGAGGTGGGGACAACTTCGGTGTGGGGTCCATCCTTCGATATAAGGATTTTTTGCAGTCAGGGCCAGGGGCCCCTGGGCACATCCTTTTTCCATTTTCCCTGGGAAAGAAAACTCAGCAGTCCAGGTTCCTGATGTCAGTTTGTAGGGCTCCCTTAGGTGTATCAGGGCAGCACAAGTTTGAGGTGGGGACAACTTCGGTGTGGGGTGCATCCTTCGATATAAAGATTTTTTGCAGTCATGGCCAGGGGCCCCTGTGCACATCCTTTTTCCATTTTCCCTGGGAAAGAAAACTCAGCAGTCCAGGTTCCTGATGTCAGTTTGTAGGGCTCCCTTGGGTGTATCAGGGCAGCACAAGTTTGAGGTGGGGACAACTTTGGTGTGGGGTCCATCCTTCGATATAAGGATTCTTTGCAGTCAGGGCCAGGGGCCCCTGGGCACATCCTTTTTCCATTTTCCCTGGGAAAGAAAACTCAGCAGTCCAGGTTCCTGATGTCAGTTTGTAGAGCTCTCTTAGGTGTATCAGGGCCGCACAAGTTTGAGGTGGGGACAACTTCGGTGTGGGGTCCATCCTTCGATATAAAGATTCTTTGCAGTCAGGGCCAGGGGCCCCTGGGCACATCCTTTTTCCATTTTCCCTGGGAAAGAAAACTCAGCAGTCCAGGTTCCTGATGTCAGTTTGTAGGGCTCCCTTGGGTCTATCAGGGCAGCACAAGTTTGAGGTGGGGACAACTTCGGTGTGGGGTCCATCCTTCAATATAAGGATTTTTTGCAGTGAGGCCCCAACCCAGGGCCAGGGGCCCCTGGGCACATCCTTTTTCCATTTTCCCTGGGAAAGAAAACTCAGCAGTCCAGGTTCCTGATGTCAGTTTGTAGGGCTCCCTTGGGTGTATCAGGGCAGCACAAGTTTGAGGTGGGGACAACTTCGGTGTGGGGTCCATCCTTCGATATAAGGATTCTTTGCAGTCAGGGCCAGGGGCCCCTGGGCACATCCTTTTTCCATTTTCCCTGGGAAAGAAAACTCAGCAGTCCAGGTTCCTGATGTCAGTTTGTAGGGCTCCCTTGGGTGTATCAGGGCAGCACAAGTTTGAGGTGGGGACAACTTCGGTGTGGGGTCCATCCTTCGATATAAGGATTTCTTGTACTAAGGTCCCGGTCCAGCGCCAGGGGCCCCTGGGCAAATCCTTTATCCATTTTCCCTGGGAAAGAAAACTCAGCAGTCCAGGTTCCTGATGTCAGTTTGTAGGGCTCCCTTGTGTCTATCAGGGCAGCACAAGTTTGAGGTCGGGACAACTTCGGTGTGGGGTGCATCCTTCGATATAAAGATTTTTTGCAGTCATGGCCAGGGGCCCCTGTGCACATCCTTTTTCCATTTTCCCTGGGAAAGAAAACTCAGCAGTCCAGGTTCCTGATGTCAGTTTGTAGGGCTCCCTTGGGTGTATCAGGGCAGCACAAGTTTGAGGTGGGGACAACTTCGGTGTGGGGTCCATCCTTCGATATAAGGATTCTTTGCAGTCAGGGCCAGGGGCCGCAGGGCACATCCTTTTTCCATTTTCCCTGGGAAAGAAAACTCAGCAGTCCAGGTTCCTGATGTCAGTTTGTAGGGCTCCCTTGGGTCTATCAAGGCAGCACAAGTTTGAGGTGGGGACAACTTCGGTGTGGGGTCCATCCTTCGATATAAGGATTTTTTGCAGTCAGGGCCAGGGGCCCCTGGGCACATCCTTTTTCCATTTTCCCTGGGAAAGAAAACTCAGCAGTCCAGGTTCCTGATGTCAGTTTGTAGGGCTCCCTTGGGTGTATCAGGGCAGCACAAGTTTGAGGTGGGGACAACTTCGGTGTGGGGTCCATCCTTCGATATAAGCATTTTTTGCAGTCAGGGCCAGGGGCCCCTGGGCACATCCTTTTTCCATTTTCCCTGGGAAAGAAAACTCAGCAGTCCAGGTTCCTGATGTCAGTTTGTAGGGCTCCCTTAAGTGTATCAGGGCAGCACAAGTTTGAGGTGGGGACAACTTCGGTGTGGGGTGCATCCTTCGATATAAAGATTTTTTGCAGTCATGGCCAGGGGCCCCTGTGCACATCCTTTTTCCATTTTCCCTGGGAAAGAAAACTCAGCAGTCCAGGTTCCTGATGTCAGTTTGTAGGGCTCCCTTGGGTGTATCAGGGCAGCACAAGTTTGAGGTGGGGACAACTTTGGTGTGGGGTCCATCCTTCGATATAAGGATTCTTTGCAGTCAGGGCCAGGGGCCCCTGGGCACATCCTTTTTCCATTTTCCCTGGGAAAGAAAACTCAGCAGTCCAGGTCCCTGATGTCAATTTGTAGGGCTCCCTTGGGTCTATCAAGGCAGCACAAGTTTGAGGTGGGGAGAACTTTGGTGTGGGGTCCATCCTTCGATATAAGGATTTTTTGCAGTCAGGGCCAGGGGCCCCTGGGCACATCCTTTTTCCATTTTCCCTGGGAAAGAAAACTCAGCAGTCCAGGTTCCTGATGTCAGTTTGTAGGGCTCCCTTGTGTGTATCAGGGCAGCACAAGTTTGATGTCGGGACAACTTCGGTGTGGGGTCCATCCTTCGATATAAGGATTTTTTGCAGTCAGGGCCAGGGGCCCCTGGGCACATCCTTTTTCCATTTTCCCTGGGAAAGAAAACTCAGCAGTCCAGGTTCCTGATGTCAGTTTGTAGAGCTCCCTTAGGTGTATCAGGGCCGCACAAGTTTGAGGTGGGGACAACTTCGGTGTGGGGTCCATCCTTCGATATAAAGATTCTTTGCAGTCAGGGCCAGGGGCCCCTGGGCACATCCTTTTTCCATTTTCCCTGGGAAAGAAAACTCAGCAGTCCAGGTTCCTGATGTCAGTTTGTAGGGCTCCCTTGGGTCTATCAGGGCAGCACAAGTTTGAGGTGGGGACTACTTCGGTGTGGGCTCCATCCTTCGATATAAGGATTTCTTGTACTGAGGTCCCGGTCCAACGCCAGGGGCCCCTGGGCACAACCTTTATCCATTTTCCCTGGGAAAGAAAACTCAGCAGTCCAGGTTCCTGATGTCAGTTTGTAGGGCTCCCTTGGGTGTATCAGGGCAGCACAAGTTTGAGGTGGGGACAACTTCGGTGTGGGGTCCATCCTTCGATATAAGGATTCTTTGCAGTCAGGGCCAGGGGCCCCTGGGCACATCCTTTTTCCATTTTCCCTGGGAAAGGAAACTCAGCAGTCCCGGTTCCTGATGTCAGTTTGTAGAGCTCCCTTGGGTCTATCAGGGCAGCACAAGTTTGAGGTGGGGACAACTTCGGTGTGGGCTCCATCCTTCGATATAAGGATTTTTTGACGTGAGGTCCATGTCCAGGGCCAGGGGCCCCTGGGCACATCCTTTTTCCATTTTCCCTGGGAAAGAAAACTCAGCAGTCCAGGTTCCTGATGTCAGTTTGTAGGGCTCCCTTGGGTCTATCAGGGCAGCACAAGTTTGAGGTGGGGACAACTTCGCTGTGGGTTCCATCCTTCGATATAAGGATTTTTTGCAGTCAGGGCCAGGGTTCCCCGGGCACATCCTTTTTCCATTTTCCCTGGGAAAGAAAACTCAGCAGTCCAGGTTCCTGATGTCAGTTTGTAGGGCTCCCTTGGGTCTATCAGGGCAGCGGAAGTTTCAGGTTGGGACAACTTCGGTCTGGGGTCCATCCTTCGATATAAGGATGTTTTGCAGTCAGGGCCAGAGGCCCCTGGGCACAACCTTTTTCCATTTTCCCTGGGAAAGAAAACTCAGCAGTCCAGGTTCCTGATGTCAGTTTGTAGGGCTCCCTTGGGTGTATCAGGGCAGCACAAGTTTGAGGTGGGGACAACTTCGGTGTGGGCTCCATCCTTCGATATAAGGATTTTTGCAGTGAGGCCCCAAACCAGGGCCAGGGGCCCCTGGGCACATCCTTTTTCCATTTTCCCTGGGAAAGAAAACTCAGCAGTCCAGGTTCCTGATGTCTGTTTGTAGGGCTCCCTTGGGTCTATCAGGGCAGCGCAAGTTTGAGGTGGGGACAACTTTGGTGTGGGGTCCATCCTTCGATATAAGGATTTTTTACAGTCAGGGCAAGGGGCCCCTGGGCACATCCTTTGGCCATTTTCCCTGGGAAAGAAAACTCAGCAGTCCAGGTTCCTGATGTCAGTTTGTAGGGCTCCCTTGGGTCTATCAGGGTAGCAGAAGTTTGATGTGCGGACAACTTCAGTGTACGCTCCATCCTTCGATATAAGGATGTTTTGCAGTCAGGGCCAGAGGCCCCTGGGCACATCCTTTTTCCATTTTCCCTGGGAAAGAAAACTCAGCAGTCCAGGTTCCTGATGTCAGTTTGTAGGGCTCCCTTGGGTCTATCAGGGCAGCACAAGTTTGAGGTGGCGACAACTTCGGTTTGGGGTCCATCCTTCGATATAAGGATTTTTTGCAGTGAGGCCCCAACCCAGGGCCAGGGGCCCCTGGGCACATCCTTTTTCCATTTTCCCTGGGAAAGAAAACTCAGCAGTCCAAGTTCCTGATGTCAGTTTGTAGGGCTCCCTTGGGTCTATCAGGGCAGCACAAGTTTGAGGTGGGGACAACTTCGGTGTGGGGTCCATCCTTCGATATAAGGATTCTTTGCAGTCAGGGCCAGGGGCCCCTGTGCACATCCTTTTTCCATTTTCCCTGGGAAAGAAAACTCAGCAGTCCAGGTTCCTGATGTCAGTTTGTAGGGCTCCCTTGGGTCTATCAAGGCAGCACAAGTTTGAGGTGGGGACAACTTTGGTGTGGGGTCCATCCTTCGATATAAGGATTTTTTGCAGTCAGGGCCAGGGGCCCCTGGGCACATCCTTTTTCCATTTTCCCTGGGAAAGAAAACTCAGCAGTCCAGGTTCCTGATGTCAGTTTGTAGGGCTCCCTTGGGTCTATCAGGGCAGCACAAGTTTGAGGTGGGGACAACTTTGGTGTGGGGTCCATCCTTCGATATAAGGATTCTTTGCAGTCAGGGCCAGGGGCCCCTGGGCACATCCTTTTTCCATTTTCCCTGGGAAAGAAAACTCAGCAGTCCAAGTTCCTGATGTCATTTTTTAGGGCTCCCTTGGGTCTATCAGGGCAGCACAAGTTTGAGGTGGGGACAACTTCGGTGTGGGGTCCATCCTTGGATATAAGGATTTTTTGCAGTGAGGCCCAGCCCAGGGCCAGGGGCCCCAGGGCACATCCTTTTTCCATTTTCCCTGGGAAAGAAAACTCAGCAGTCCAGGTTCCTGATGTCAGTTTGTAGGGCTCCCTTGGGTCTATCAGGGCAGCACAAGTTTGAGGTGGGGACAAATTCGGTGTGGACTCCATCCTTCGATATAAGGATTTTTTGTAGTGAGGGCCCTGTCCAGAGCCAGGGGCCCCTGTGCACATCCTTTTTCCATTTTCCCTGGGAAAGAAAACTCAGCAGTCCAGGTTCCTGATGTCAGTTTGTAGGGCTCCCTTGGGTCTATCAGGGCAGCACAAGTTTGAGGTGGCGACAACTTCGGTGTGGGGTCCATCGTTCAATATAAGGATTTTTTGCAGTCAGGGCCAGGGGCCCCTGGGCACATCCTTTTTCCATTTTCCCTGGGAAAGAAAACTCAGCAGTCCAGGTTCCTGATGTCTGTTTGTAGGGCTCCCTTGGGTCTATCAGGGCAGCGCAAGTTTGAGGTGGGGACAACTTCGGTGTGGGGTCCATCCTTCGATATAAGGATTTTTTGCAGTCAGGGCCAGGGGCCCCTGGGCACATCCTTTTTCCTTTTTCCCTGGGAAAGAAAACTCAGCAGTCCAGGTTCCTGATGTCAGTTTGTAGGGCTCCCTTGGGTCTATCAGGGCAGCACAAGTTTGAGGTGGGGACAACTTCGGTGTGGGGTCCATCCTTCGATATAAGGATTTTTTGCAGTCAGGGCAAGGGGCCCCTGGGCACATCCTTTGGCCATTTTCCCTGGGAAAGAAAACTCAGCAGTCCAGGTTCCTGATGTCAGTTTGTAGGGCTCCCTTGGGTGTATCAGGGCAGCACAAGTTTGAGGTGGGGACAACTTCGGTGTGGGGTCCATCCTTCGATATAAGGATTTTTTGCAGTGAGGCCCCTGCCCAGGAGCAGGGGCCCCTGGGCACATCCTTTTTCCATTTTCCCTGGGAAAGAAAACTCAGCAGTCCAGGTTCCTGATGTCAGTTTGTAGGGCTCCCTTGGGTCTATCAGGGCAGCACAAGTATGAGGTGGGGACAACTTTGGTGTGGGCTCCATCATTCGATATATTGATTTTGTGCACTCAGGGCCAGGGGCCCCCAGGAACAACCTTTGGCCATTTTGCCTGGGAAAGAAAACTCAGCAGTCCAGGTTCCTGATGTCAGTTTGTAGGGCTCCCTTGGGTCTATCAGGGCAGCACAAGTTTGAGGTGGGGACAACTTCGGTATGGGGTCCATCCTTCAATATAAGAATTTTTTGCAGTGAGGCCCCAACCCAGGGCCAGGGGCCCCTGTGCACATCCTTTGGCCATTTTCCCTGGGAAAGAAAACTCAGCAGTCCAGGTTCCTGATGTCAGTTTGTAGGGCTCCCTTGGGTGTATCAGGGCAGCACAAGTTTGAGGTGGGGACAACTTCGGTGTGGGGTCCATCCTTCGATATAAGGATTTCTTGTACTGAGGTCCCGGTCCAGCGCCAGGGGCCCCTGGGCAAATCCTTTATCCATTTTCCCTGGGAAAGAAAACTCAGCAGTCCAGGTTCCTGATGTCAGTTTGTAGGGCTCCCTTGTGTCTATCAGGGCAGCACAAGTTTGAGGTCGGGACAACTTCGGTGTGGGGTCCATCCTTCGATATAAGGATTTTTTGCAGTCAGGGCCAGGGGCCCCTGGGCACATCCTTTGGCCATTTTCCCTGGGAAAGAAAACTCAGCAGTCCAGGTTCCTGATGTAGGTTTGTAGGGCTCCCTTGGGTCTATCAGGGTAGCAGAAGTTTGATGTGAAGACAACTTCAGTGTACGCTCCATCGTTCGATATAAGGATGTTTTGCAGTCAGGGCCAGAGGCCCCTGGGCACATCCTTTTTCCATTTCCCCTGGGAAAGAAAACTCAGCAGTCCAGGTTCCTGATGTCAGTTTGTAGGGCTCCCTTGGGTCTATCAGGGCAGCACAAGTGTGAGGTGGGGACAACTTCGGTGTGGGGTCCATCCTTCAATATAAGGATTTTTTGCAGTGAGGCCCCAACCCAGGGCCAGGGGCCCCTGGGCACATCCTTTTTCCATTTTCCCTGGGAAAGAAAACTCAGCAGTCCAGGTTCCTGATGTCAGTTTGTAGGGCTCCCTTGGGTGTATCAGGGCAGCACAAGTTTGAGGTGGGGACAACTTCGGTGTGGGGTCCATCCTTCGATATAAGGATTCTTTGCAGTCAGGGCCAGGGGCCCCTGGGCACATCCTTTTTCCATTTTCCCTGGGAAAGAAAACTCAGCAGTCCAGGTTCCTGATGTCAGTTTGTAGGGCTCCCTTGGGTGTATCAGGGCAGCACAAGTTTGAGGTGGGGACAACTTCGGTGTGGGGTCCATCCTTCGATATAAGGATTTCTTGTACTAAGGTCCCGGTCCACCGCCAGGGGCCCCTGGGCAAATCCTTTATCCATTTTCCCTGGGAAAGAAAACTCAGCAGTCCAGGTTCCTGATGTCAGTTTGTAGGGCTCCCTTGTGTCTATCAGGGCAGCACAAGTTTGAGGTCGGGACAACTTCGGTGTGGGGTGCATCCTTCGATATAAAGATTTTTTGCAGTCATGGCCAGGGGCCCCTGTGCACATCCTTTTTCCATTTTCCCTGGGAAAGAAAACTCAGCAGTCCAGGTTCCTGATGTCAGTTTGTAGGGCTCCCTTGGGTGTATCAGGGCAGCACAAGTTTGAGGTGGGGACAACTTCGGTGTGGGGTCCATCCTTCGATATAAGGATTCTTTGCAGTCAGGGCCAGGGGCCGCAGGGCACATCCTTTTTCCATTTTCCCTGGGAAAGAAAACTCAGCAGTCCAGGTTCCTGATGTCAGTTTGTAGGGCTCCCTTGGGTCTATCAAGGCAGCACAAGTTTGAGGTGGGGAGAACTTTGGTGTGGGGTCCATCCTTCGATATAAGGATTTTTTGCAGTCAGGGCCAGGGGCCCCTGGGCACATCCTTTTTCCATTTTCCCTGGGAAAGAAAACTCAGCAGTCCAGGTTCCTGATGTCAGTTTGTAGGGCTCCCTTGGGTGTATCAGGGCAGCACAAGTTTGAGGTGGGGACAACTTCGGTGTGGGGTCCATCCTTCGATATAAGGATTTTTTGCAGTCAGGGCCAGAGGCCCCTGGGCACATCCTTTTTCCATTTTCCCTGGGAAAGAAAACTCAGCAGTCCAGGTTCCTGATGTCAGTTTGTAGGGCTCCCTTAGGTGTATCAGGGCAGCACAAGTTTGAGGTGGGGACAACTTCGGTGTGGGGTGCATCCTTCGATATAAAGATTTTTTGCAGTCATGGCCAGGGGCCCCTGTGCACATCCTTTTTCCATTTTCCCTGGGAAAGAAAACTCAGCAGTCCAGGTTCCTGATGTCAGTTTGTAGGGCTCCCTTGGGTGTATCAGGGCAGCACAAGTTTGAGGTGGGGACAACTTTGGTGTGGGGTCCATCCTTCGATATAAGGATTCTTTGCAGTCAGGGCCAGGGGCCCCTGGGCACATCCTTTTTCCATTTTCCCTGGGAAAGAAAACTCAGCAGTCCAGGTCCCTGATGTCAATTTGTAGGGCTCCCTTGGGTCTATCAAGGCAGCACAAGTTTGAGGTGGGGAGAACTTTGGTGTGGGGTCCATCCTTCGATATAAGGATTTTTTGCAGTCAGGGCCAGGGGCCCCTGGGCACATCCTTTTTCCATTTTCCCTGGGAAAGAAAACTCAGCAGTCCAGGTTCCTGATGTCAGTTTGTAGGGCTCCCTTGGGTCTATCAGGGCAGCACAAGTTTGAGGTGGGGACAACTTCGGTGTGGGGTCCATCCTTCAATATAAGGATTTTTTGCAGTGAGGCCCCAACCCAGGGCCAGGGGCCCCTGGGCACATCCTTTTTCCATTTTCCCTGGGAAAGAAAACTCAGCAGTCCAGGTTCCTGATGTCAGTTTGTAGGGCTCCCTTGGGTGTATCAGGGCAGCACAAGTTTGAGGTGGGGACAACTTCGGTGTGGGGTCCATCCTTCGATATAAGGATTCTTTGCAGTCAGGGCCAGGGGCCCCTGGGCACATCCTTTTTCCATTTTCCCTGGGAAAGAAAACTCAGCAGTCCAGGTTCCTGATGTCAGTTTGTAGGGCTCCCTTGGGTGTATCAGGGCAGCACAAGTTTGAGGTGGGGACAACTTCGGTGTGGGGTCCATCCTTCGATATAAGGATTTCTTGTACTAAGGTCCCGGTCCAGCGCCAGGGGCCCCTGGGCAAATCCTTTATCCATTTTCCCTGGGAAAGAAAACTCAGCAGTCCAGGTTCCTGATGTCAGTTTGTAGGGCTCCCTTGTGTCTATCAGGGCAGCACAAGTTTGAGGTCGGGACAACTTCGGTGTGGGGTGCATCCTTCGATATAAAGATTTTTTGCAGTCATGGCCAGGGGCCCCTGTGCACATCCTTTTTCCATTTTCCCTGGGAAAGAAAACTCAGCAGTCCAGGTTCCTGATGTCAGTTTGTAGGGCTCCCTTGGGTGTATCAGGGCAGCACAAGTTTGAGGTGGGGACAACTTCGGTGTGGGGTCCATCCTTCGATATAAGGATTCTTTGCAGTCAGGGCCAGGGGCCTCTGGGCACATCCTTTTTCCATTTTCCCTGGGAAAGAAAACTCAGCAGTCCAGGTTCCTGATGTCAGTTTGTAGGGCTCCCTTGGGTCTATCAAGGCAGCACAAGTTTGAGGTGGGGAGAACTTCGGTGTGGGGTCCATCCTTCGATATAAGGATTTTTTGCAGTCAGGGCCAGGGGCCCCTGGGCACATCCTTTTTCCATTTTCCCTGGGAAAGAAAACTCAGCAGTCCAGGTTCCTGATGTCAGTTTGTAGGGCTCCCTTGGGTGTATCAGGGCAGCACAAGTTTGAGGTGGGGACAACTTCGGTGTGGGGTCCATCCTTCAATATAAGCATTTTTTGCAGTCAGGGCCAGGGGCCCCTGGGCACATCCTTTTTCCATTTTCCCTGGGAAAGAAAACTCAGCAGTCCAGGTTCCTGATGTCAGTTTGTAGGGCTCCCTTAGGTGTATCAGGGCAGCACAAGTTTGAGGTGGGGACAACTTCGGTGTGGGGTGCATCCTTCGATATAAAGATTTTTTGCAGTCATGGCCAGGGGCCCCTGTGCACATCCTTTTTCCATTTTCCCTGGGAAAGAAAACTCAGCAGTCCAGGTTCCTGATGTCAGTTTGTAGGGCTCCCTTGGGTGTATCAGGGCAGCACAAGTTTGAGGTGGGGACAACTTTGGTGTGGGGTCCATCCTTCGATATAAGGATTCTTTGCAGTCAGGGCCAGGGGCCCCTGGGCACATCCTTTTTCCATTTTCCCTGGGAAAGAAAACTCAGCAGTCCAGGTCCCTGATGTCAATTTGTAGGGCTCCCTTGGGTCTATCACGGCAGCACAAGTTTGAGGTGGGGAGAACTTTGGTGTGGGGTCCATCCTTCGATATAAGGATTTTTTGCAGTCAGGGCCAGGGGCCCCTGGGCACATCCTTTTTCCATTTTCCCTGGGAAAGAAAACTCAGCAGTCCAGGTTCCTGATGTCAGTTTGTAGGGCTCCCTTGTGTGTATCAGGGCAGCACAAGTTTGAGGTCGGGACAACTTCGGTGTGGGGTCCATCCTTCGATATAAGGATTTTTTGCAGTCAGGGCCAGGGGCCCCTGGGCACATCCTTTTTCCATTTTCCCTGGGAAAGAAAACTCAGCAGTCCAGGTTCCTGATGTCAGTTTGTAGAGCTCCCTTAGGTGTATCAGGGCCGCACAAGTTTGAGGTGGGGACAACTTCGGTGTGGGGTCCATCCTTCGATATAAAGATTCTTTGCAGTCAGGGCCAGGGGCCCCTGGGCACATCCTTTTTCCATTTTCCCTGGGAAAGAAAACTCAGCAGTCCAGGTTCCTGATGTCAGTTTGTAGGGCTCCCTTGGGTCTATCAGGGCAGCACAAGTTTGAGGTGGGGACTACTTCGGTGTGGGCTCCATCCTTCGATATAAGGATTTTTTGTACTGAGGTCCCGGTCCAACGCCAGGGGCCCCTGGGCACAACCTTTATCCATTTTCCCTGGGAAAGAAAACTCAGCAGTCCAGGTTCCTGATGTCAGTTTGTAGGGCTCCCTTGGGTGTATCAGGGCAGCACAAGTTTGAGGTGGGGACAACTTCGGTGTGGGGTCCATCCTTCGATATAAGGATTCTTTGCAGTCAGGGCCAGGGGCCCCTGGGCACATCCTTTTTCCATTTTCCCTGGGAAAGGAAACTCAGCAGTCCCGGTTCCTGATGTCAGTTTGTAGAGCTCCCTTGGGTCTATCAGGGCAGCACAAGTTTGAGGTGGGGACAACTTCGGTGTGGGCTCCATCCTTCGATATAAGGATTTTTTGCCGTGAGGTCCATGTCCAGGGCCAGGGGCCCCTGGGCACATCCTTTTTCCATTTTCCCTTGGAAAGAAAACTCAGCAGTCCAGGTTCCTGATGTCAGTTTGTAGGGCTCCCTTGGGTCTATCAGGGCAGCACAAGTTTGAGGTGGGGACAACTTCGCTGTGGGTTCCATCCTTCGATATAAGGATTTTTTACAGTCAGGGCAAGGGGCCCCTGGGCACATCCTTTGGCCATTTTCCCTGGGAAAGAAAACTCAGCAGTCCAGGTTCCTGATGTCAGTTTGTAGGGCTCCCTTGGGTCTATCAGGCAAGCACAATTTTGAGGTGGGGACAACTTCGATGTGGGGTCCATCCTTCGATATAAGGATTCTTTGCAGTGAGGCCCCAGCCCAGGGCCAGGGGCCCCTGGGCACATCCTTTTTCCATTTTCCCTGGGAAAGAAAACTCAGCAGTCCAGGTTCCTGATGTCAGTTTGTAGAGCTCGCTTGGCTCTATCAGGGCAGCACAAGTTTGAGGTGGGGACAACTTCGGTGTGGGGTGCATCCTTCGATATAAAGATTTTTTGTAGTCAGGGCCAGGGGCCCCTGGGCACATCCTTTTTCCATTTTCCCTGGGAAAGAAAACTCAGCAGTCCAGGTTCCTGATGTCAGTTTGTAGGACTCCCTTGGGTCTATCAGGGCAGCACAAGTTTGAGGTGGGGACAACTTCGGTGTGGGGTCCATCCTTCGATATAAGGATTCTTTGCAGTCAGGCCCCAGCCCAGGGCCGGGGGCCCCTGTGCACATCCTTTTTCCATTTTCCCTGGGAAAGAAAACTCAGCAGTCCAGGTTCCTGATGTCAGTTTGTAGGGCTCCCTTGGGTCTATCAGGGCAGCACAAGTTTGAGGTGGGGACAACTTTGGTGTGGGGTCCATCCTTCGATATAAGGATTTTTTGCAGTCAGGGCCAGGGGCCCCTGGGCACATCCTTTTTCCATTTTCCCTGGGAAAGAAAACTCAGCAGTCCAGGTTCCTGATGTCAGTTTGTAGAGCTCCCTTGGGTCTATCAGGGCAGCACAAGTTTGAGGTGGGGACAACTTCGGTGTGGGGTCCATCCTTCGAAATAAGGATTTTTTGCAGTGAGGCCCCTGCCCAGGAGCAGGGGCCCCTGGGCACATCCTTTTTCCATTTTCCCTGGGAAAGAAAACTCAGCAATCCAGGTTCCTGATGTCAGTTTGTAGAGCTCCCTTGAGTCTATCGGGGCAGCACAAGTTTGAGGTGGGGACAACTTTGGTGTGGGGTCCATCCTTCGATATAAGGATTCTTTGCAGTCAGGGCCAGGGGCCCGCTGGCACACCCTTTGGCCATTTTCCCTGGGAAAGAAAACTCAGCAGTCCCGGTTCCTGATGTCAGTTTGTAGAGCTCCCTTGGGTCTATCAGGGCAGCACAAGTTTGAGATGGGGACAACTTCGGTGTGGGGTCCATCCTTCGATATAAGGATTCTTTGCAGTGAGGCCCAGCCCAGGGCCAGGAGCCCCTGGGCACATCCTTTTTCATTTTCCCTGGGAAAGAATACTCAGCAGTCCGGGTTCCTGATGTCAGTTTGTAGAGCTCCCTTGGGTCTATCAGGGCAGCACAGGTTTGAGGTTGCAACAACTTTGGTGTGGGGTGCATCCTTCGATATAAGGATTTTTTGTAGTGAGGTTCCTGTCCAGGGCCAGGGGCCCCTGGGCACATCCTTTTTCCATTTTCCCTGGGAAAGAAAACTCAGCAGTCCAGGTTCCCGATGTCAGTTTGTAGGGCTCTCATGGGTCTATCAGGGCAGCACAAGTTTGAGGTGGGGACAACTTCGGTGTGAGGTCCATCCTTCGATATAAGGATTTCTTGTAGTGTGGTCCCTGCCAAGGGCCAGGGGCCGCTGGGCACATCCTTTTTCCATTTTCCCTGGGAAAAAAAACTCAGCACACCAGGTTCCTGATGTCAGTTTGTAGGGCTCCCTTGGGTGTATCAGGGCAGCACTAGTTTGAGGTGGGGACAACTTCGGTGTGGGGTCCATCCTTCGATATAAGGATTTTTTGCAGTCAGGGCCAGGGGCCCCTGGGCACATCCTTTTTCCATTTTCCCTGGGAAAGAAAACTCAGCAGTCCAGGTTCCTGATGTCAGTTTGTAGGGCTCCCTTGGGTCTATCAGGGCAGCACAAGTTTGAGGTGGGGACAACTTCGGTGTGGGGTCCATCCTTCGATATAAGGATTCCTTGCAGTCAGTGCCAGGGGCCCCCGGGCACATCCTTTGGCCATTTTCCCTGGGAAAGAAAACTCAGCAGTCCAGGTTCCTGATGTCAGTTTGTAGGGCTTCCTTGGGTGTATCAGTGCAGCACAAGTTTGAGTTGGGGACAACTTCGGTGTGGGGTGCATCCTTCGATACAAAGATTTTTTGCAGTCAGGGCCAGGGGCCCCTGGGCACATCCTTTTTCCATTTTCCCTGGGAAAGAAAACTCAGCAGTCCAGGTTCCTGATGTCAGTTTGTAAGGCTCTCTTGGGTGTATCAGGGCAGCACAAGTTTGAGGTGGGGACAACTTCGGTGTGGGGTCCATCCTTCGATATAAGGATTTTTTGCAGTGAGGTCCCTGCCCAGGGCCAGGGGCCCCTGTGCACATCCTTTTTCCATTTTCCCTGGGAAAGAAAACTCAGCAGTCCAGGTTCCTGATGTCAGTTTGTAGGGCTCCCTTGGGTCTATCAGGGCAGCACAAGTTTGAGGTGGGGACAACTTTGTTGTGGGGTCCATCCTTCGAAATTTGGATTTCTTGTTTTGAGGTCCCTGCCAAGGGCCAGGGGCCGCAGGGCACATCCTTTTTCCATTTTCCCTGGGAAAGAAAACTCAGCAGTCCAGGTTCCTGATGTCAGTTTGTAGGGCTCCCTTGGGTCTATCAGGGCAGCACAAGTTTGAGGTGGGGACAACTTCGGTGTGGGGTCCATTCTTCGATATAAGGATTTTTTGCAGTCAGGGCCAGGGGCCCCTGGGCACATCCTTTTTCCATTTTCCCTGGGAAAGAAAACTCAGCAGTCCAGGTTCCTGATGTCAGTTTGTAGGGCTCCCTTAGGTGTATCAGGGCAGCACAAGTTTGAGGTGGGGACAACTTCGGTGTGGGCTCCATCCTTCGATATAAGGATTCTTTGCAGTCAGTGCCAGGGGCCCCCGGGCACATCCTTTGGCCATTTTCCCTGGGAAAGAAAACTCAGCAGTCCAGGTTCCTGATGTCAGTTTGTAGGGCTCCCTTGGGTCTATCAGGGCAGCACGAGTTTGAGATGGGGACAACTTTGGTGTGGGGTCCATCCTTCGATATAAGGATTTTTTACAGTCAGGGCAAGGGGCCCCTGGGCACATCCTTTGGCCATTTTCCCTGGGAAAGAAAACTCAGCAGTCCAGGTTCCTGATGTCAGTTTGTAGGGCTCCCTTGGGTCTATCAGGCAAGCACAATTTTGAGGTGGGGACAACTTCGATGTGGGGTCCATCCTTCGATATAAGGATTCTTTGCAGTGAGGCCCCAGCCCAGGGCCAGGGGCCCCTGGGCACATCCTTTTTCCATTTTCCCTGGGAAAGAAAACTCAGCAGTCCAGGTTCCTGATGTCAGTTTGTAGAGCTCGCTTGGCTCTATCAGGGCAGCACAAGTTTGAGGTGGGGACAACTTCGGTGTGGGGTGCATCCTTCGATATAAAGATTTTTTGTAGTCAGGGCCAGGGGCCCCTGGGCACATCCTTTTTCCATTTTCCCTGGGAAAGAAAACTCAGCAGTCCAGGTTCCTGATGTCAGTTTGTAGGGCTCCCTTGGGTCTATCAGGGCAGCACAAGTTTGAGGTGGGGACAACTTTGGTGTGGGGTCCATCCTTCGATATAAGGATTTTTTGCAGTCAGGGCCAGGGGCCCCTGGGCACATCCTTTTTCCATTTTCCCTGGGAAAGAAAACTCAGCAGTCCAGGTTCCTGATGTCAGTTTGTAGAGCTCCCTTGAGTCTATCAGGGCAGCACAAGTTTGAGGTGGGGACAACTTCGGTGTGGGGTCCATCCTTCGAAATAAGGATTTTTTGCAGTGAGGCCCCTGCCCAGGAGCAGGGGCCCCTGGGCACATCCTTTTTCCATTTTCCCTGGGAAAGAAAACTCAGCAGTCCAGGTTCCTGATGTCAGTTTGTAGAGCTCCCTTGAGTCTATCGGGGCAGCACAAGTTTGAGGTGGGGACAACTTTGGTGTGGGGTCCATCCTTCGATATAAGGATTCTTTGCAGTCAGGGCCAGGGGCCCGCTGGCACACCCTTTGGCCATTTTCCCTGGGAAAGAAAACTCAGCAGTCCCGGTTCCTGATGTCAGTTTGTAGAGCTCCCTTGGGTCTATCAGGGCAGCACAAGTTTGAGATGGGGACAACTTCGGTGTGGGGTCCATCCTTCGATATAAGGATTCTTTGCAGTGAGGCCCAGCCCAGGGCCAGGAGCCCCTGGGCACATCCTTTTTCATTTTCCCTGGGAAAGAATACTCAGCAGTCCGGGTTCCTGATGTCAGTTTGTAGAGCTCCCTTGGGTCTATCAGGGCAGCACAGGTTTGAGGTTGCAACAACTTTGGTGTGGGGTGCATCCTTCGATATAAGGATTTTTTGTAGTGAGGTTCCTGTCCAGGGCCAGGGGCCCCTGGGCACATCCTTTTTCCATTTTCCCTGGGAAAGAAAACTCAGCAGTCCAGGTTCCCGATGTCAGTTTGTAGGGCTCTCTTGGGTCTATCAGGGCAGCACAAGTTTGAGGTGGGGACAACTTCGGTGTGAGGTCCATCCTTCGATATAAGGATTTCTTGTAGTGTGGTCCCTGCCAAGGGCCAGGGGCCGCTGGGCACATCCTTTTTCCATTTTCCCTGGGAAAAAAAACTCAGCACACCAGGTTCCTGATGTCAGTTTGTAGGGCTCCCTTGGGTGTATCAGGGCAGCACTAGTTTGAGGTGGGGACAACTTCGGTGTGGGGTCCATCCTTCGATATAAGGATTTTTTGCAGTCAGGGCCAGGGGCCCCTGGGCACATCCTTTTTCCATTTTCCCTGGGAAAGAAAACTCAGCAGTCCAGGTTCCTGATGTCAGTTTGTAGGGCTCCCTTGGGTCTATCAGGGCAGCACAAGTTTGAGGTGGGGACAACTTCGGTGTGGGGTCCATCCTTCGATATAAGGATTCTTTGCAGTCAGTGCCAGGGGCCCCCGGGCACATCCTTTGGCCATTTTCCCTGGGAAAGAAAACTCAGCAGTCCAGGTTCCTGATGTCAGTTTGTAGGGCTTCCTTGGGTGTATCAGTGCAGCACAAGTTTGAGTTGGGGACAACTTCGGTGTGGGGTGCATCCTTCGATACAAAGATTTTTTGCAGTCAGGGCCAGGGGCCCCTGGGCACATCCTTTTTCCATTTTCCCTGGGAAAGAAAACTCAGCAGTCCAGGTTCCTGATGTCAGTTTGTAAGGCTCTCTTGGGTGTATCAGGGCAGCACAAGTTTGAGGTGGGGACAACTTCGGTGTGGGGTCCATCCTTCGATATAAGGATTTTTTGCAGTGAGGTCCCTGCCCAGGGCCAGGGGCCCCTGTGCACATCCTTTTTCCATTTTCCCTGGGAAAGAAAACTCAGCAGTCCAGGTTCCTGATGTCAGTTTGTAGGGCTCCCTTGGGTCTATCAGGGCAGCACAAGTTTGAGGTGGGGACAACTTCGGTGTGGGGTCCATCCTTCGAAATTTGGATTTCTTGTTTTGAGGTCCCTGCCAAGGGCCAGGGGCCGCAGGGCACATCCTTTTTCCATTTTCCCTGGGAAAGAAAACTCAGCAGTCCAGGTTCCTGATGTCAGTTTGTAGGGCTCCCTTGGGTCTATCAGGGCAGCACAAGTTTGAGGTGGGGACAACTTCGGTGTGGGGTCCATTCTTCGATATAAGGATTTTTTGCAGTCAGGGCCAGGGGCCCCTGGGCACATCCTTTTTCCATTTTCCCTGGGAAAGAAAACTCAGCAATCCAGGTTCCTGATGTCAGTTTGTAGGGCTCCCTTAGGTGTATCAGGGCAGCACAAGTTTGAGGTGGGGACAACTTCGGTGTGGGCTCCATCCTTCGATATAAGGATTCTTTGCAGTCAGTGCCAGGGGCCCCCGGGCACATCCTTTGGCCATTTTCCCTGGGAAAGAAAACTCAGCAGTCCAGGTTCCTGATGTCAGTTTGTAGGGCTCCCTTGGGTCTATCAGGGCAGCACGAGTTTGAGATGGGGACTACTTTGGTGTGGGGTCCATCCTTCCATATATGGATTTTTTGCAGTCAGGGCCAGGGGCCCCTGTGCACATCCTTTTTCCATTTTCCTTGGGAAAGAAAACTCAGCAGTCCAGGTTCCTGATGTCAGTTTGTAGGGCTCCCTTGGGTCTATCAGGGCAGCACAAGTTTGAGGTGGGGACAACTTCGGTGTGGGGTCCATATTTGATATATGTATTTCTTTAGTGAGGTCCCGGTCCAGTGCCAGGGGCCCCTGTGCACATCCTTTTTCCATTTTCCCTGGGAAAGAAAACTCAGCAGTCCAGGTTCCTGATGTCAGTTTGTAGGGCTTCCTTGGGTGTATCAGGGCAGCACAAGTTTGAGTTGGGGACAACTTCGGTGTGGGGTGCATCCTTCGATAGAAAGATTTTTTGCAGTCAGGGCCAGGGGCCCCTGGGCACATCCTTTTTCCATTTTCCCTGGGAAAGAAAACTCAGCAGTCCAGGTTCCTGATGTCAGTTTGTAGGGCTCCCTTGGGTCTATCAGGGCAGCACAAGTTTGAGGTGGGGACAACTTCGGTGTGGGGTCCATCCTTCGATATAAGGATTGTTTGCAGTCAGGGCCAGCCCAGGGCCAGGGGCCCCTGTGCACATCCTTTTTCCATTTTCCCTGGGAAGGAAAACTCAGCAGTCCAGGTTCCTGATGTCAGTTTGTAGGGCTCCCTTGGGTCTATCAGGGCAGCACAAGTTTGAGGTGGGGACAACTTCGGTGTGGGGTCCATCCTTCGATATAAGGATATTTTGCAGTGAGGTCCCTGTCCAGGGCCAGGGGCCCCTGGGCACATCCTTTTTCCATTTTCCCTGGGAAAGAAAACTCAGCAGTCCAGGTTCCTGATGTCAGCTTGTAGGGCTCCCTTGGGTCTATCAGGGCAGCACAAGTTTGAGGTGGGGACAACTTCGGTGTGGGGTCCATTCTTCGATATAAGGATTTTTTGCAGTCAGGGCCAGGGGCCCCTGGGCACATCCTTTTTCCATTTTCCCTGGGAAAGAAAACTCAGCAGTCCAGGTTCCTGATGTCAGTTTGTAGGGCTCCCTTGGGTGTATCAGGGCAGTACAAGTTTGAGGTGGGGACAACTTCGGTCTGGGGTCCATCCTTCGATATAAGGATTTTTTGCTGTCAGGGCCAGGGGCCCAAGGCAAGGAGCCCCTGGGCACATCCTTTTTCCATTTTCCCTGGGAAAGAAAACTCAGCAGTCCAAGTTCCTGATGTCATTTTTTAGGGCTCCCTTGGGTCTATCAGGGCAGCACAAGTTTGAGGTGGGGACAACTTCGGTGTGGGGTCCATCCTTCGATATAAGGATTTTTTGCAGTCAGGGCCAGGGGCCCCTGGGCACATCCTTTTTCCATTTTCCCTGGGAAAGAAAACTCAGTAGTCCAGGTTCCTGATGTCAGTTTGTAGGGCTGCCTTGGGTCTATCAGGGCAGCACAAGTTTGAGGTGGGGACAACTTCAGTGTGGGCTCCATCCTTCGATATAAGGATTTTTTGCAGTCAGGGCCAGGGGCCCCTGGGCACATCCTTTGGCCATTTTCCCTGGGAAAGAAAACTCAGCAGTCCAGGTTCCTTATGTCAGTTTGTAGGTCTACCTTGGGTCTATCAGGCAAGCACAATTTTGAGGTGGGGACAACTTCGATGTGGGGTCCATCCTTCGATATAAGGATTCTTTGCAGTGAGGCCCCAGCCCAGGGCACGGGGGCCATTGGGCACATCCTTTTTCCATTTTCCCTGGGAAAGAAAACTCAGCAGTCCAGGTTCCTGATGTCAGTTTGTAGAGCTCCCTTGGCTCTATCAGGGCAGCACAAGTTTGAGGTGGGGACAGCTTCGGTGTGGGGTGCATCCTTCGATATAATGATTTTTTGCAGTCAGGGCCAGGGGCCCCTGGGCACATCCTTTTTCCATTTCCCCTGGGAAAGAAAACTCAGCAGTCCAGGTTCCTGATGTCAGTTTGTAGGGCTCCCTTGGGTCTATCAGGGCAGCACAAGTTTGAGGTGGGGACAACTTCGGTGTGGGGTCCATCCTTCGATATAAGGATTCTTTGCAGTCAGGCCCCAGCCCAGGGCCAGGGGCCCCTGGGCACATCCTTTTTCCATTTTCCCTGGGAAAGAAAAGTCAGCAGTCCAGGTTCCTGATGTCAGTTTGTAGAGCTCCCTTGGGTCTATCAGGGCAGCACAAGTTTGAGGTGGGGACAACTTTGGTGTGGGGTCCATCCTTCGATATAAGGATTCTTTGTAGTCAGGGCCAGGGGCCCGCTGGCACACCCTTTGGCCATTTTCCCTGGGAAAGAAAACTCAGCAGTCCCGGTTCCTGATGTCAGTTTGTAGGGCTCCCTTGGGTCTATCAGTACAGCACAAGTTTGAGATGGGGACAACTTCGGTGTGGGGTCCATCCTTCGATATAAGGATTTTTTGCAGTGAGGCCCAGCCCAGGGCCAGGAGCCCCTGGGCACATCCTTTTTCCATTTTCCCTGGGAAAGAAAACTCAGCAGTCCAGGTTCCTGATGTCAGTTTGTAGGGCTCCCTTGGGTGTATCAGGGCAGCACAAGTTTGAGGTGGGGACAACTTCGGTGTGGGGTGCATCCTTCGATATAAGGATTCTTTGCAGTCAGGCTCCAGCCCAGGGCCAGGGGCCCCTGTGCACATCCTTTTTCCATTTTCCCTGGGAAAGAAAACTCAGCAGTCCAGGTTCCTGATGTCAGTTTGTAGGGCTCCCTTGGGTCTATCAGGGCAGCACAAGTTTGAGGTGGGGACAACTTCGGTGTGGGGTCCATCCTTCGATATAAGGATTTTTTGCAGTGAGGCCCAGCCCAGGGCTACGGGCCCCTGGGCACATCCTTTTTCCATTTTCCCTGGGAAAGAAAACTCAGCAGTCCAGGTTCCTGATGTCAGTTTGTAGGGCTCCCTTGGGTCTATCAGGGTAGCACAAGTTTGAGGTTGCAACAACTTTGGTGTGGGGTGCATCCTTCGATATAAGGATTTTTTGTAGTGAGGTTCCTGTCCTGGGCCAGGAGCCCCTGGGCACATCCTTTTTCCATTTTCCCTGGGAAAGAAAACTCAGCAGTCTAGGTTCCTGATGTCAGTTTGTTGGGCTCCCTTGGGTCTATCAGGGCAGCACAAGTTTGAGGTGGGGACAACTTCGGTGTGGGGTCCATCCTTCGATATAAGGATTTTTTGCAGTGAGGTCCCTGCCCAGGGCCAGGGGCCCCTATGCACATCCTTTTTCCATTTTCCCTGGGAAAGAAAACTCAGCAGTCCAGGTTCCTGATGTCAGTTTGTAGGGCTCCCTTGGGTCTATCAGGGCAGCACAAGTTTGAGGTGGGGACAACTTTGGTGTGGGGTCCATCCTTCGAAATAAGGATTTCTTGTTGTGAGGTCCCTGGGAAGGGCCAGGGGCCGCTGGGCACATCCTTTTTCCATTTTCCCTGGGAAAGAAAACTCAGCAGTCCAGGTTCCTGATGTCAGTTTGTAGGGCTCCCTTGGGTCTATCAGGGCAGCTCAAGTTTGAGGTGGGGACAACTTCGGTGTGGGGTCCATCCTTTGATATATGTATTTCTTGTAGTGAGGTCCCGGTCCAGTGCCAGGGGCCCCTGTGCACATCCTTTTTCCATTTTCCCTGGGAAAGAAAACTCAGCAGTCCAGGTTCCTGATGTCAGTTTGTAGGGCTCCCTTGGGTCTATCAGGGCAGCACAAGTTTGAGGTGGGGACATCTTCGGTGTGGGGTCCATCCTTCGATATAAGGATTCTTTGCAGTAAGGCCCCAGCCCAGGTCCAGGGGCCCCTGGGCACATCCTTTTTCCATTTTCCCTGGGAAAGAAAACTCAGCAGTCCAGGTTCCTGATGTCAGTTTGTAGGGCTCCCTTGGGTCTATCAGGGCAGCACAAGTTTGAGGTGGGGACAACTTCGGTGTGGGGTCCATCCTTCGATATAAGGATGTTTTGCAGTCAGGGCCAGGGGCCCCTGGGCACATCCTTTTTCCATTTCCCCTGGGAAAGAAAACTCAGCAGTCCAGGTTCCTGATGTCAGTTTGTAGGGCTCCCTTGGGTCTATCAGGGCAGCACAAGTGTGAGGTGGGGACAACTTCGGTGTGGGGTCCATCCTTCGATATAAAGATTTTTTGCAGTCAGGGCCAGCGGCCTCTGGGCACATCCTTTTTCCATTTTCCCTGGGAAAGAAAACTCAGCAGTCCAGGTTCCTGATGTCAGTTTGTAGGGCTCCCTTGGGTCTATCAGGGCAGCACAAGTTTGAGGTGGGGACAACTTCGGTGTGGGCTCCATCCTTCGATATAAGGATTTTTTGCAATCAGGGCCAGGGGCCCCTGGGCACACCCTTTTATCATTTTCCCTGGGAAAGAAAACTCAGCAGTCCAAGTTCCTGATGTCAGTTTGTAGGGCTCCCTTGGGTGTATCAGGGCAGCACAAGTTAGAGGTGGGGACATCTTCGGTGTGGTGTCCATCCTTCGATATAAGGATTCTTTGCAGAGAGGCTCCAGCCAAGGGCCAGGTGACCCTGGGCACATCCTTTTTCCATTTTCCCTGGGAAAGAAACTCAGCTGTCCAGGTTCCTGATGTCAATTTGTAGGGCTCCCTTGGGTGTATCAGGGCAGCACAAGTTTGAGGTGGGGACAACTTCGGTGTGGGTTCCATCCTTCGATATAAGGATTTTTTGCAGTCAGGGCCAGGGACCCAGGGCCACGGGCCCCTGGGCACATCCTTTTTCCATTTTCCCTGGGAAAGAAAACTCAGCAATCCAGGTTCCTGATGTCAGTTTGTAGAGCTCCCTTGGGTCTATCAGGGCAGCACAAGTTTGAGGTGGGGACAACTTCGGTGTGGGGTCCATTCTTCGATATAAGGATTTTTTGCAGTCAGGGCCAGGGGCCCCTGGGCACATCCTTTTTCCATTTTCCCTGGGAAAGAAAACTCAGCAGTCCAGGTTCCTGATGTCAGTTTGTAGGGCTCCCTTGGGTGTATCAGGGCAGTACAAGTTTGAGGTGGGGACAACTTCGGTCTGGGGTCCATCCTTCGATATAAGGATTTTTTGCTGTCAGGGCCAGGGGCCCAAGGCAAGGAGCCCCTGGGCACATCCTTTTTCCATTTTCCCTGGGAAAGAAAACTCAGCAGTCCAAGTTCCTGATGTCATTTTTTAGGGCTCCCTTGGGTCTATCAGGGCAGCACAAGTTTGAGGTGGGGACAACTTCGGTGTGGGGTCCATCCTTCGATATAAGGATTTTTTGCAGTCAGGGCCAGGGGCCCCTGGGCACATCCTTTTTCCATTTTCCCTGGGAAAGAAAACTCAGTAGTCCAGGTTCCTGATGTCAGTTTGTAGGGCTGCCTTGGGTCTATCAGGGCAGCACAAGTTTGAGGTGGGGACAACTTCAGTGTGGGCTCCATCCTTCGATATAAGGATTTTTTGCAGTCAGGGCCAGGGGCCCCTGGGCACATCCTTTGGCCATTTTCCCTGGGAAAGAAAACTCAGCAGTCCAGGTTCCTTATGTCAGTTTGTAGGTCTACCTTGGGTCTATCAGGCAAGCACAATTTTGAGGTGGGGACAACTTCGATGTGGGGTCCATCCTTCGATATAAGGATTCTTTGCAGTGAGGCCCCAGCCCAGGGCACGGGGGCCATTGGGCACATCCTTTTTCCATTTTCCCTGGGAAAGAAAACTCAGCAGTCCAGGTTCCTGATGTCAGTTTGTAGAGCTCCCTTGGCTCTATCAGGGCAGCACAAGTTTGAGGTGGGGACAACTTCGGTGTGGGGTGCATCCTTCGATATAATGATTTTTTGCAGTCAGGGCCAGGGGCCCCTGGGCACATCCTTTTTCCATTTCCCCTGGGAAAGAAAACTCAGCAGTCCAGGTTCCTGATGTCAGTTTGTAGGGCTCCCTTGGGTGTATCAGGGCAGCACAAGTTTGAGGTGGGGACAACTTCGGTGTGGGGTCCATCCTTCGATATAAGGATTCTTTGCAGTCAGGCCCCAGCCCAGGGCCAGGGGCCCCTGTGCACATCCTTTTTCCATTTTCCCTGGGAAAGAAAACTCAGCAGTCCAGGTTCCTGATGTCAGCTTGTAGGGCTCCCTTGGGTCTATCAGGGCAGCACAAGTTTGAGGTGGGGACAACTTCGGTGTGGGGTCCATCCTTCGATATAAGGATTTTTTGCAGTCAGGGCCAGGGGCCCCTGGGCACATCCTTTTTCCATTTTCCCTGGGAAAGAAAACTCAGCAGTCCAGGTTCCTGATGTCAGTTTGTAGAGCTCCCTTGGGTCTATCAGGGCAGCACAAGTTTGAGGTGGGGACAACTTCGGTGTGGGGTCCATCCTTCGAAATAAGGATTTTTTGCAGTTAGGCCCCAGCCCACGGCCAGGGGCCCCCTGGCACATCCTTTTTCCATTTTCCCTGGGAAAGAAAACTCAGCAGTCCAGGTTCCTGATGTCAGTTTGTAGAGCTCCCTTGGGTCTATCAGGGCAGCACAAGTTTGAGGTGGGGACAACTTTGGTGTGGGGTCCATCCTTCGATATAAGGATTCTTTGTAGTCAGGGCCAGGGGCCCGCTGGCACACCCTTTGGCCATTTTCCCTGGGAAAGAAAACTCAGCAGTCCCGGTTCCTGATGTCAGTTTGTAGGGCTCCCTTGGGTCTATCAGTACAGCACAAGTTTGAGATGGGGACAACTTCGGTGTGGGGTCCATCCTTCGATATAAGGATTTTTTGCAGTGAGGCCCAGCCCAGGGCCAGGAGCCCCTGGGCACATCCTTTTGCCATTTTCCCTGGGAAAGAAAACTCAGCAGTCCAGGTTCCTGATGTCAGTTTGTAGGGCTCCCTTGGGTGTATCAGGGCAGCACAAGTTTGAGGTGGGGACAACTTCGGTGTGGGGTGCATCCTTCGATATAAGGATTCTTTGCAGTCAGGCTCCAGCCCAGGGCCAGGGGCCCCTGTGCACATCCTTTTTCCATTTTCCCTGGGAAAGAAAACTCAGCAGTCCAGGTTCCTGATGTCAGTTTGTAGGGCTCCCTTGGGTCTATCAGGGCAGCACAAGTTTGAGGTGGGGACAACTTCGGTGTGGGGTCCATCCTTCGATATAAGGATTTTTTGCAGTGAGGCCCAGCCCAGGGCTACGGGCCCCTGGGCACATCCTTTTTCCATTTTCCCTGGGAAAGAAAACTCAGCAGTCCAGGTTCCTGATGTCAGTTTGTAGGGCTCCCTTGGGTCTATCAGGGTAGCACAAGTTTGAGGTTGCAACAACTTTGGTGTGGGGTGCATCCTTCGATATAAGGATTTTTTGTAGTGAGGTTCCTGTCCTGGGCCAGGAGCCCCTGGGCACATCCTTTTTCCATTTTCCCTGGGAAAGAAAACTCAGCAGTCTAGGTTCCTGATGTCAGTTTGTAGGGCTCCCTTGGGTCTATCAGGGCAGCACAAGTTTGAGGTGGGGACAACTTCGGTGTGGGGTCCATCCTTCGATATAAGGATTTTTTGCAGTGAGGTCCCTGCCCAGGGCCAGGGGCCCCTATGCACATCCTTTTTCCATTTTCCCTGGGAAAGAAAACTCAGCAGTCCAGGTTCCTGATGTCAGTTTGTAGGGCTCCCTTGGGTCTATCAGGGCAGCACAAGTTTGAGGTGGGGACAACTTTGGTGTGGGGTCCATCCTTCGAAATAAGGATTTCTTGTTGTGAGGTCCCTGGGAAGGGCCAGGGGCCGCTGGGCACATCCTTTTTCCATTTTCCCTGGGAAAGAAAACTCAGCAGTCCAGGTTCCTGATGTCAGTTTGTAGGGCTCCCTTGGGTCTATCAGGGCAGCTCAAGTTTGAGGTGGGGACAACTTCGGTGTGGGGTCCATCCTTTGATATATGTATTTCTTGTAGTGAGGTCCCGGTCCAGTGCCAGGGGCCCCTGTGCACATCCTTTTTCCATTTTCCCTGGGAAAGAAAACTCAGCAGTCCAGGTTCCTGATGTCAGTTTGTAGGGCTCCCTTGGGTCTATCAGGGCAGCACAAGTTTGAGGTGGGGACATCTTCGGTGTGGGGTCCATCCTTCGATATAAGGATTCTTTGCAGTAAGGCCCCAGCCCAGGTCCAGGGGCCCCTGGGCACATCCTTTTTCCATTTTCCCTGGGAAAGAAAACTCAGCAGTCCAGGTTCCTGATGTCAGTTTGTAGGGCTCCCTTGGGTCTATCAGGGCAGCACAAGTTTGAGGTGGGGACAACTTCGGTGTGGGGTCCATCCTTCGATATAAGGATGTTTTGCAGTCAGGGCCAGGGGCCCCTGGGCACATCCTTTTTCCATTTCCCCTGGGAAAGAAAACTCAGCAGTCCAGGTTCCTGATGTCAGTTTGTAGGGCTCCCTTGGGTCTATCAGGGCAGCACAAGTGTGAGGTGGGGACAACTTCGGTGTGGGGTCCATCCTTCGATATAAAGATTTTTTGCAGTCAGGGCCAGCGGCCTCTGGGCACATCCTTTTTCCATTTTCCCTGGGAAAGAAAACTCAGCAGTCCAGGTTCCTGATGTCAGTTTGTAGGGCTCCCTTGGGTCTATCAGGGCAGCACAAGTTTGAGGTGGGGACAACTTCGGTGTGGGCTCCATCCTTCGATATAAGGATTTTTTGCAATCAGGGCCAGGGGCCCCTGGGCACACCCTTTTATCATTTTCCCTGGGAAAGAAAACTCAGCAGTCCAAGTTCCTGATGTCAGTTTGTAGGGCTCCCTTGGGTGTATCAGGGCAGCACAAGTTAGAGGTGGGGACATCTTCGGTGTGGTGTCCATCCTTCGATATAAGGATTCTTTGCAGAGAGGCTCCAGCCAAGGGCCAGGTGACCCTGGGCACATCCTTTTTCCATTTTCCCTGGGAAAGAAACTCAGCTGTCCAGGTTCCTGATGTCAATTTGTAGGGCTCCCTTGGGTGTATCAGGGCAGCACAAGTTTGAGGTGGGGACAACTTCGGTGTGGGTTCCATCCTTCGATATAAGGATTTTTTGCAGTCAGGGCCAGGGACCCAGGGCCACGGGCCCCTGGGCACATCCTTTTTCCATTTTCCCTGGGAAAGAAAACTCAGCAATCCAGGTTCCTGATGTCAGTTTGTAGAGCTCCCTTGGGTCTATCAGGGCAGCACAAGTTTGAGGTGGGGACAACTTCGGTGTGGGGTCCATCCTTCGATATAAGGATTCTTTGCAGTCAGGGCCAGGGGCCCGCTGGCACACCCTTTAGCCATTTTCCCTGGGAAAGAAAACTCAGCAGTCCCGGTTCCTGATGTCAGTTTGTAGGGCTCCCTTGGGTCTATCAGTACAGCACAAGTTTGAGATGGGGACAACTTTGGTGTGGGGTCCATCCTTCGATATAAGGATTTTTTGCAGTGAGGCCCAGCCCAGGGCCAGGAGCCCCTGGGCACATCCTTTTTCATTTTCCCTGGGAAAGAATACTCAGCAGTCCAGGTTCCTGATGTCAGTTTTTAGGGCTCCCTTGGGTGTATCAGGGCAGCACAAGTTTGAGGTGGGGACAACTTTGGTGTGGGGTCCATCCTTCGATATAAGGATTCTTTGCAGTCAGGGCCAGGGGCCCCTGGGCACATCCTTTGGCCATTTTCCCTGGGAAAGAAAACTCAGCAGTCCAGGTTCCTGATGTCAGTTTGTAGGGCTCCCTTGGGTCTATCAGGGCAGCACAAGTTTGAGGTGGGGACATCTTCGGTGTGGGGTCCATCCTTCGATATAAGGATTTTTTGCAGTCAGGGCCAGGGGCCCCTGGGCACATCCTTTTTCCATTTTCCCTGGGAAAGAAAACTCAGCAGTCCAGGTTCCTGATGTCAGTTTGTAGGGCTCCCTTGGGTGTATCAGGGCAGCACAAGTTTGAGGTGGGGACAACTTCGGTGTGGGTTCCATCCTTCGATATAAGGATTTTTTGCAGTCAGGGCCAGGGACCCAGGGCCACGGGCCCCTGGGCACATCCTTTTTCCATTTTCCCTGGGAAAGAAAACTCAGCAATCCAGGTTCCTGATGTCAGTTTGTAGAGCTCCCTTGGGTCTATCAGGGCAGCACAAGTTTGAGGTGGGGACAACTTCGGTGTGGGGTCCATCCTTCGATATAAGGATTCTTTGCAGTCAGGGCCAGGGGCCCGCTGGCACACCCTTTAGCCATTTTCCCTGGGAAAGAAAACTCAGCAGTCCCGGTTCCTGATGTCAGTTTGTAGGGCTCCCTTGGGTCTATCAGTACAGCACAAGTTTGAGATGGGGACAACTTTGGTGTGGGGTCCATCCTTCGATATAAGGATTTTTTGCAGTGAGGCCCAGCCCAGGGCCAGGAGCCCCTGGGCACATCCTTTTTCATTTTCCCTGGGAAAGAATACTCAGCAGTCCAGGTTCCTGATGTCAGTTTTTAGGGCTCCCTTGGGTGTATCAGGGCAGCACAAGTTTGAGGTGGGGACAACTTTGGTGTGGGGTCCATCCTTCGATATAAGGATTCTTTGCAGTCAGGGCCAGGGGCCCCTGGGCACATCCTTTGGCCATTTTCCCTGGGAAAGAAAACTCAGCAGTCCAGGTTCCTGATGTCAGTTTGTAGGGCTCCCTTGGGTCTATCAGGGCAGCACAAGTTTGAGGTGGGGACATCTTCGGTGTGGGGTCCATCCTTCGATATAAGGATTTTTTGCAGTCAGGGCCAGGGGCCCCTGGGCACATCCTTTTTCCATTTTCCCTGGGAAAGAAAACTCAGCAGTCCAGGTTCCTGATGTCAGTTTGTAGGGCTCCCTTGGGTGTATCAGGGCAGCACAAGTGTGAGGTGGGGACAACTTCGGTGTGGGGTCCATCCTTCGATATAAGGATTCTTTGCAGTCAGGCCCCAGCCCAGGGCCAGGGGCCCCTGTGCACATCCTTTTTCCATTTTCCCTGGGAAAGAAAACTCAGCAGTCCAGGTTCCTGATGTCAGTTTCTAGGGCTCCCTTGTGTGTATCAGGGCAGCACAAGTTTGAGGTGGGGACAACTTCGGTGTGGGGTCCATCCTTCGATATAAGGATTTTTTGCAGTGAGGCCCAGCCCAGGGCTACGGGCCCCTGGGCACATCCTTTTTCCATTTTCCCTGGGAAAGAAAACTCAGCAGTCCAGGTTCCTGATGTCAGTTTGTAGGGCTCCCTTGGGTCTATCAGGGTAGCACAAGTTTGAGGTTGCAACAATTTTGGTGTGGGGTGCATCCTTCGATATAAGGATTTTTTGTAGTGAGGTTCCTGTCCAGGGCCAGGGGCCCCTGGGCACATCCTTTTTCCATTTTCCTTGGAAAAGAAAACTCAGCAGTCCAGGTTCCTGATGTCAATTTGTAGGGCTCCCTTGGGTCTATCAGGGCAGCACAAGTTTGAGGTGGGGACAACTTCGGTGTGGGGTCCATCCTTCGATATAAGGATTTTTTGCAGTGAGGTCCCTGCCCAGGGCCAGGGGCCCCTTTGCACATCCTTTTTCCATTTTCCCTGGGAAAGAAAACTCAGTAGTCCAGGTTCCTGATGTCAGTTTGTAGGGCTCCCTTGGGTGTATCAGGGCAGCACAAGTTTGAGGTGGGGACAACTTCAGTGTGGGGTCCGTCCTTCAATATAAGGATTCTTTGAAGTCAGGGCCAGGGGCCCCCGGCACACCCTTTGGCCATTTTCCCTGGGAAAGAAAACTCAGCAGTCCAGGTTCCTGATGTCAGTTTGTAGGGCTCCCTTGGGTCTATCAGGGCAGCACAAGTTTGAGATGGGGACAACTTCGGTGTGGGGTCCATCCTTCGATAAAGGATTTTTTGCAGTGAGGTCCCTGTCCAGGGCCAGGGGCCCCTGAGCACATCCTTTTTCCATTTTCCCTGGGAAAGAAAACTCAGCAGTCCAGGTTCCTGATGTCAGTTTCTAGGGCTCCCTTGGGTGTATCAGGGCAGCACAAGTTTGAGGTGGGGACAACTTCGGTGTGGGGTCCATCTTTCGATATAAGGATTTTTTGCAGTCAGGGCCAGGGGCCGCTGGGCACATCCTTTTTCCATTTCCCCTGGGAAAGAAAACTCAGCAGTCCAGGTTCCTGATGTCAGTTTCTAGGGCTCCCTTGGGGCTATCAGGGCAGCACAAGTTTGAGGTGGGGACAGCTTCGGTGTGGGGTCCATCCTTCGATATAAGGATTTTTTGCAGTCAGGGCCAGGGGCCCCTGGGCACATCCTTTTTCCATTTTCCCTGGGAAAGAAAACTCAGCAGTCCAGGTTCCTGATGTCAGTTTGTAGGGCTCCCTTGGGTCTATCAGGGTAGCACAAGTTTGAGGTGGGGACAACTTCGGTGTGGGGTCCATCCTTCGATATAAGGATTTTTTGTAGTGAGGTCCCTGTCCAGGGCCAGGGGCCCCTGTGCACATCCTTTTTCCATTATCCCTGGGAAAGAAAACTCAGCAGTCCAGGTTCCTTATGTCAGTTTGTAGGGCTCCCTTGGGTCTATCAGGGTAGCACAAGTTTGAGGTGGGGACAACTTTGGTGTGGGGTCCATCCTTCGATATAAGGATTTTTTGTGGTCAGGGCCAGGGGCCCAGGGCCAGGGGCCCCTGTGCACATCCTTTTTCCATTATCCCTGGGAAAGAAAACTCAGCAGTCCAGGTTCCTGATGTCAGTTTGTAGGGCTCCCTTGGGTCTATCAGGGCAGCACAAGTTTCAGGTGGTGACACTTTCCGTGTGGGGTCCATCCTTCGATATAAGGAGTTTTTGCAGTCAGGGCCAGGGGCCCCTGAGCACATCCTTTTTCCATTTTCCCTGGGAAAGAAAACTCAGCAGTCCAGGTTCCTGATGTCAGTTTGTAGGGCTCCCTTGGGTCTATCAGGGCAGCACAAGTTTGAGGTGGGGACAACTTCGGTGTGGGGTCCATCCTTCGATATAAGGATTTTTTGCAGTCAGGGCCAGGGGCCCCTGGGCACATCCTTTTTCCATTTTCCCTGGGAAAGAAAACTCAGCAGTCCAGGTTCCTGATGTCAGTTTGTAGGGCTCCCTTGGGTCTATCAGGGTAGCACAATTTTGAGGTTGCGACAAATTCGGTGTGGGGTCCATCCTTCGATATAAGGATTCTTTGCAGTCAAGGCCCTGCCCACGGCCAGGGGCCCCTGGGCACATGCTTTTTCCATTTTCCCTGGGAAAGAAAACTCAACAGTCCAGGTTCCTGATGTCAGTTTGTAGGGCTCCCTTGGGTCTATCAGGGCAGCACAAGTTTGAGGTGGGGACAACTTCGGTGTGGGGTCCATCCTTCGATATAAGGATTTTTTGCAGTCAGGGCCAGGGGCCCCTGAGCACATCCTTTTTCCATTTTCCCTGGGAAAGAAAACTCAGCAGTCCAGGTTCCTGATGTCAGTTTGTAGGGCTCCCTTGGGTCTATCAGGGCAGCACAAGTTTGAGGTTGGGACAACTTTGGTGTGGGGTCCATCCTTCGATATAAGGATTCTTTGCAGTCAGGGCCAGGGGCCCCTGGGCACATCCTTTTTTCATTTTCCCTGGGAAAGAAAACTCAGCAGTCCAGGTTCCTGATGTCAGTTTGTAGGGCTCCCTTGGGTCTATCAGGGTAGCACAAGTTTGAGGTGGGGACAACTTTGGTGTGGGGTCCATCCTTCGATATAAGGATTTTTTGTGGTCAGGGCCAGGGGCCCAGGGCCAGGGGCCCCTGTGCACATCCTTTTTCCATTATCCCTGGGAAAGAAAACTCAGCAGTCCAGGTTCCTGATGTCAGTTTGTAGGGCTCCCTTGGGTCTATCAGGGCAGCACAAGTTTCAGGTGGTGACACTTTCCGTGTGGGGTCCATCCTTCGATATAAGGAGTTTTTGCAGTCAGGGCCAGGGGCCCCTGAGCACATCCTTTTTCCATTTTCCCTGGGAAAGAAAACTCAGCAGTCCAGGTTCCTGATGTCAGTTTGTAGGGCTCCCTTGGGTCTATCAGGGTAGCACAAGTTTGAGGTGGGGACAACTTCAGTCTGGGGTCCATCCTTCGATATAAGGATTTTTTGTAGTGAGGTCCCTCTCCAGCACCAGGGGCCCCTGGGCAGATCCTTTTTCCATTTTCCCTGGGAAAGAAAACTCAGCAGTCCAGGACCCTGATGTCAGTTTGTAGGGCTCCCTTGGGTCTATCAGGGCAGCACAAGTTTGAGATGGGGACAACTTCGGTGTGGGGTCCATCCTTCGATATAAGGAGTTTTTGCGGTCAGGGCCAGGGGCCCAGGGCCAGGGGCCCCTGTGCACATCCTTTTTCCATTTTCCCTGGGAAAGAAAACTCAGCAGTCCAGGTTCCTGATGTCAGTTTGTAGGGCTCCCTTGGGTCTATCAGGGCAGCACAAGTTTGAGGTGGGGACAACTTCGGTGTGGGGTCCATCCTTCGATATAAGGATTTTTTGCAGTCAGGGCCAGGGGCCCCTGGGCACATCCTTTTTCCATTTTCCCTGGGAAAGAAAACTCAGCAGTCCAGGTTCCTGATGTCAGTTTGTAGGGCTCCCTTGGGTCTATCAGGGTAGCACAATTTTGAGGTTGCGACATCTTCGGTGTGGGGTCCATCCTTCGATATAAGGATTTTTTGCAGTGAGGTCCCTGACCACGTCCGGGGGCCCCTTGGCACATCCTTTTTCCATTTTCCCTGGGAAAGAAAACTCAGCAGTCCAGGTTCCTGATGTCAGTTTGTAGGGCTCCCTTGGGTCTATCAGGGCAGCACAAATTTGAGGTGGGGACAGTTTCCGTGTGGGGTCCATCCTTCGATATGAGGATTTTTTGCAGTCAGGGCCAGGGGCCCAGGGCCAGGGGCCCCTGTGCGTATCCTTTTTCCATTTTCCCTGGGAAAGAAAACTCAGCAGTCCAGGTTCCTGATGTCAGTTTGTAGGGCTCCCTTGGGTCTATCAGGGCAGCACAAGTTTGAGGTGGGGACAACTTCGGTGTGGGGTCCATCCTTCGATATAAGGATTTTTTGCAGCCAGGGCCAGGGGCCCCTGGGCACATCCTTTTTCCATTTTCCCTGGGAAAGAAAACTCAGCAGTCCAGGTTCCTGATGTCAGTTTGTAGAGCTCCCTTGGGTCTATCAGGGCAGCACAAGTTTGAGGTGGGGACAACTTCGGTGTGGGGTCCATCCTTCGATATAAGGATTTTTTGCAGTGAGGTCCCTGTACAGCGCCAGGGGCCTCTGGGCACACCCTTTTTCCATTTTCCCTGGGAAAGAAAACTCAGCAGTCCAGGTTCCTGATGTCAGTTTGTAGGGCTCCCTTGGGTGTATCAGGGCAGCACAAGTTTGAGGTGGGAACAACTTCGGTGTGGGGTCCATCCTTCGATATAAGGATTTTTTGCAGTCAGGGCCAGGGGCCCCTGAGCACATCCTTTTTCCATTTTCCCTGGGAAAGAAAACTCAGCAGTCCAGGTTCCTGATGTCAGCTTGTAGGGCTCCCTTGGGTCTATCAGGGCAGCACAAGTTTGAGGTTGCAACAACTTTGGTGTGGGGTCCATCCTTCGATATAAGGATTCTTTGCAGACAGGGCCAGGGGCCCCTTGGCACATCCTTTTTCCATTTTCCCTGGGAAAGAAAACTCAGCAGTCCAGGTTCCTGATGTCAGTTTGTAGGGCTCCCTTGGGTCTATCAGGGTAGCACAAGTTTGAGGTTGCGACAACTTCGGTGTGGGGTCCATCCTTCGATATAAGGATTTTTTGCAGTCAGGGCCAGGGGCCGCTGGGCACATCCTTTTTCCATTTCCCCTGGGAAAGAAAACTCAGCAGTCCAGGTTCCTGATGTCAGTTTCTAGGGCTCCCTTGGGGCTATCAGGGTAGCACAAGTTTGAGGTGGGGACAACTTCGGTGTGGGGTCCATCCTTCGATATAAGGATTTTTTGCAGTCAGGGCCAGGGGCCCCTGGGCACATCCTTTTTCCATTTTCCCTGGGAAAGAAAACTCAGCAGTCCAGGTTCCTGATGTCAGTTTGTACGGCTCCCTTGGGTCTATCAGGGTAGCACAAGTTTGAGGTGGGGACAACTTTGGTGTGGGGTCCATCCTTCGATATAAGGATTCTTTGCAGTCTGGGCCCTGCCCACGGCCAGGGGCCCCTGGGCTCATGCTTTTTCCATTTTCCCGGGGAAAGAAAACTCAGCAGTCCAGGTTCCTGATGTCAGTTTGTAGGGCTCCCTTGGGTCTATCAGGGCAGCACAAGTTTGAGGTGGGGACAACTTCGGTGTGGCGTCCATCCTTCGATATAAGGATTCTTTGCAGTCAGGGCCAGGGGCCCCTGGGCACATCCTTTTTCCATTTTCCCTGGGAAAGAAAACTCAGCAGTCCAGGTTCCTGATGTCAGTCTGTAGGCCTCCCTTGGTTCTATCAGGGCAGCACAAGTTTGAGGTGGGGACAACTTCGGTGTGGGGTCCATCCTTCGATATAAGGATTTTTTGCAGTCAGGGCCAGGGGCCCAGGGCCAGGGGCCCCTGTGTACATCCTTTTTCCATTTTCCCTGGGAAAGAAAACTCAGCAGTCCAGGTTCCTGATGTCAGTTTGTAGGGCTCCCTTGGGTCTATCAGGGCAGCACAAGTTTGAGGTGGGGACAACTTCGGTGTGGGGTCCATCCTTCGATATAAGGATTTTTTGCAGTCAGGGCCAGGGGCCCCTGGGCACATCCTTTTTCCATTTTCCCTGGGAAAGAAAACTCAGCAGTCCAGGTTCCTGATGTCAGTTTGTAGGGCTCCCTTGGGTCTATCAGGGTAGCACAATTTTGAGGTTGCGACAAATTCGGTGTGGGGTCCATCCTTCGATATAAAGATTCTGTGCTGTCAGGGCCCTGCCCAGGGCCATGGGCCCCTGGGCACATCCTTTGGCCATTTTCCCTGGGAAAGAAAACTCAGCAGTCCAGGTTCCTGATGTCAGTTTGTAGGGCTCCCTTGGGTCTATCAGGGTAGCACAAGTTTGAGGTGGGGACAACTTTGGTGTGGGGTCCATCCTTCGATATAAGGATTTTTTGTGGTCAGGGCCAGGGGCCCAGGGCCAGGGGCCCCTGTGCACATCCTTTTTCCATTTTCCCTGGGAAAGAAAACTCAGCAGTCCAGGTTCCTGATGTCAGTTTGTAGGGCTCCCTTGGGTCTATCAGGGCAGCACAAGTTTGAGGTGGGGACAACTTCGGTGTGGGGTCCATCCTTCGATATAAGGATTTTTTGTAGTGAGGTCCCTGTCCAGGTCCAGGGGCCCGTGGGCACATCCTTTTTCCATTTTCCCTGGGAAAGAAAACTCAGCACTCCAGGTTCCTGATGTCAGTTTGTAGGGCTCCCTTGGGTCTATCAGGGCAGCACAAGTTTCAGGTGGTGACACTTTCCGTGTGGGGTCCATCCTTCGATATAAGGAGTTTTTGCAGTCAGGGCCAGGGGCCCCTGAGCACATCCTTTTTCCATTTTCCCTGGGAAAGAAAACTCAGCAGTCCAGGTTCCTGATGTCAGTTTGTAGGGCTCCCTTGGGTCTATCAGGGCAGCACAAGTTTGAGGTGGGGACAACTTCGGTCTGGGGTCCATCCTTCGATATAAGGATTTTTTGTAGTGAGGTCCCTCTCCAGCACCAGGGGCCCCTGGGCAGATCCTTTTTCCATTTTCCCTGGGAAAGAAAACTCAGCAGTCCAGGACCCTGATGTCAGTTTGTAGGGCTCCCTTGGGTCTATCAGGGCAGCACAAGTTTAAGGTGGGGACAACTTCGGTGTGGGGTCCATCCTTCGATATAAGGATTTTTTGCAGTCAGGGCCAGGGGCCCCTGGGCACATCCTTTTTCCATTTTCCCTGGGAAAGAAAACTCAGCAGTCCATGTTCCTGATGTCAGTTTGTAGGGCTCCCTTGGGTCTATCAGGGCAGCACAAGTTTGAGGTGGGGACAACTTCGGTGTGGGGTCCATCCTTCGATATAAGGATTTTTTGCAGTCAGGGCCACGGGCCCTTGGCCAGGGGCCCCTGGGCACATCCTTTTTCCATTTTCCCTGGGAAAGAAAACTCAGCAGTCCAGGTTCCTGATGTCAGTTTGTAGGGCTCCCTTGGGTCTATCAGGGCAGCACAAGTTTGAGGTGGGGACAGTTTCCGTGTGGGGTCCATCCTTCGATATAAAGATTCTTTGCAGTCAGGGCCCTACCCAGGGCCTGGGGCCCCTGGGCACATCCTTTGGCCATTTTCCCTGGGAAAGAAAACTCAGCAGTCCAGGTTCCTGATGTCAGTTTGTAGGGCTCCCTTGGGTCTATCAGGGTAGCACAAGTTTGAGGTGGGGACAACTTCGGTGTGGGGTCCATCCTTCGATAGAAGGATTTTTTGCAGTCAGGGCCAGGGTCCCAGGGCCAGGGGCCCCTGTGTACATCCTTTTTCCATTTTCCCTGGGAAAGAAAACTCAGCAGTCCAGGTTCCTGATGTCAGTTTGTAGGGCTCCCTTGGGTCTATCAGGGCAGCACAAGTTTGAGGTGGGGACAACTTCGGTGTGGGGTCCATCCTTCGATATAAGGATTTTTTGCAGTCAGGGCCAGGGGCCCCTGGGCACATCCTTTTTCCATTTTCCCTGGGAAAGAAAACTCAGCAGTCCAGGTTCCTGATGTCAGTTTGTAGGGCTCCCTTGGGTCTATCAGGGTAGCACAATTTTGAGGTTGCGACAAATTCGGTGTGGGGTCCATCCTTCGATATAAGGATTCTTTGCAGTCAAGGCCCTGCCCACGGCCAGGGGCCCCTGGGCACATGCTTTTTCCATTTTCCCTGGGAAAGAAAACTCAACAGTCCAGGTTCCTGATGTCAGTTTGTAGGGCTCCCTTGGGTCTATCAGGGCAGCACAAGTTTGAGGTGGGGACAACTTCGGTGTGGGGTCCATCCTTCGATATAAGGATTTTTTGCAGTCAGGGCCAGGGGCCCCTGAGCACATCCTTTTTCCATTTTCCCTGGGAAAGAAAACTCAGCAGTCCAGGTTCCTGATGTCAGTTTGTAGGGCTCCCTTGGGTGTATCAGGGCAGCACAAGTTTGAGGTTGGGACAACTTTGGTGTGGGGTCCATCCTTCGATATAAGGATTCTTTGCAGTCAGGGCCAGGGGCCCCTGGGCACATCCTTTTTTCATTTTCCCTGGGAAAGAAAACTCAGCAGTCCAGGTTCCTGATGTCAGTTTGTAGGGCTCCCTTGGGTCTATCAGGGCAGCACAAGTTTGAGGTGGGGACAACTTCGGTGTGGGGTCCATCCTTCGATATAAGGATTTTTTGCGGTCAGGGCCAGGGGCCCAGGGCCAGGGGCCCCTGTGCACATCCTTTTTCCATTTTCCCTGGGAAAGAAAACTCAGCAGTCCAGGTTCCTGATGTCAGTTTTTAGGGCTCCCTTGGGTCTATCAGGGTAGCACAAGTTTGAGGTGGGGACAACTTCGGTGTGGGGTCCATCCTTCGATATAAGGATTTTTTGTAGTGAGGTCCCTGTCCAGGGCCAGGGGCCCCTGTGCACATCCTTTTTCCATTATCCCTGGGAAAGAAAACTCAGCAGTCCAGGTTCCTGATGTCAGTTTGTAGGGCTCCCTTGGGTCTATCAGGGTAGCACAAGTTTGAGGTGGGGACAACTTTGGTGTGGGGTCCATCCTTGAATATAAGGATTTTTTGTGGTCAGGGCCAGGGGCCCAGGGCCAGGGGCCCCTGTGCACATCCTTTTTCCATTATCCCTGGGAAAGAAAACTCAGCAGTCCAGGTTCCTGATGTCAGTTTGTAGGGCTCCCTTGGGTCTATCAGGGCAGCACAAGTTTCAGGTGGTGACACTTTCCGTGTGGGGTCCATCCTTCGATATAAGGAGTTTTTGCAGTCAGGGCCAGGGGCCCCTGAGCACATTCTTTTTCCATTTTCCCTGGGAAAGAAAAGTCAGCAGTCCAGGTTCCTGATGTCAGTTTGTAGGGCTCCCTTGGGTCTATCAGGGTAGCACAAGTTTGAGGTGGGGACAACTTCGGTGTGGGGTCCATCCTTCGATATAAGGATTTTTTGTAGTGAGGTCCCTCTCCAGCACCAGGGCCCCCTGGGCAGATCCTTTTTCCATTTTCCCTGGGAAAGAAAACTCAGCAGTCCAGGACCCTGATGTCAGTTTGTAGGGCTCCCTTGGGTCTATCAGGGCAGCACAAATTTGAGGTGGGGACAGTTTCCGTGTGGGGTCCATCCTTCGATATAAGGATTTTTTGCAGTCAGGGCCAGGGGCCCAGGGCCAGGGGCCCCTGTGCGTATCCTTTTTCCATTTATCCTGGGAAAGAAAACTCAGCAGTCCAGGTTCCTGATGTCAGTTTGTAGGGCTCCCTTGGGTCTATCAGGGCAGCACAAGTTTGAGGTGGGGACAACTTCGGTGTGGGGTCCATCCTTCGATATAAGGATTTTTTGCAGCCAGGGCCAGGGGCCCCTGGGCACATCCTTTTTCCATTTTCCCTGGGAAAGAAAACTCAGCAGTCCAGGTTCCTGATGTCAGTTTGTAGAGCTCCCTTGGGTCTATCAGGGCAGCACAAGTTTGAGGTGGGGACAACTTCGGTGTGGGGTCCATCCTTCGATATAAGGATTTTTTGCAGTGAGGTCCCTGTACAGCGCCAGGGGCCTCTGGGCACACCCTTTTTCCATTTTCCCTGGGAAAGAAAACTCAGCAGTCCAGGTTCCTGATGTCAGTTTGTAGGGCTCCCTTGGGTGTATCAGGGCAGCACAAGTTTGAGGTGGGGACAACTTCGGTGTGGGGTCCATCCTTCGATATAAGGATTTTTTGCAGTCAGGGCCAGGGGCCCCTGAGCACATCCTTTTTCCATTTTCCCTGGGAAAGAAAACTCAGCAGTCCAGGTTCCTGATGTCAGTTTGTAGGGCTCCCTTGGGTCTATCAGGGCAGCACAAGTTTGAGGTTGCAACAACTTTGGTGTGGGGTCCATCCTTCGATATAAGGATTCTTTGCAGACAGGGCCAGGGGCCCCTTGGCACATCCTTTTTCCATTTTCCCTGGGAAAGAAAACTCAGCAGTCCAGGTTCCTGATGTCAGTTTGTAGGGCTCCCTTGGGTCTATCAGGGTAGCACAAGTTTGAGGTTGCGACAACTTCGGTGTGGGGTCCATCTTTCGATATAAGGATTTTTTGCAGTCAGGGCCAGGGGCCGCTGGGCACATCCTTTTTCCATTTCCCCTGGGAAAGAAAACTCAGCAGTCCAGGTTCCTGATGTCAGTTTGTAGGGCTCCCTTGGGGCTATCAGGGCAGCACAAGTTTGAGGTGGGGACAACTTCGGTGTGGGGTCCATCCTTCGATATAAGGATTTTTTGCAGTCAGGGCCAGGGGCCCCTGGGCACATACTTTTCCATTTTCCCTGGGAAAGAAAACTCAGCAGTCCAGGTTCCTGATGTCAGTTTGTACGGCTCCCTTGGGTCTATCAGGGTAGCACAAGTTTGAGGTGGGGACAACTTTGGTGTGGGGTCCATCCTTCGATATAAGGATTTTTTGCAGTCAGGGCCCGGGGCCCCTGGGCTCATGCTTTTTCCATTTTCCCGGGGAAAGAAAACTCAGCAGTCCAGGTTCCTGATGTCAGTTTGTAGGGCTCCCTTGGGTCTATCAGGGCAGCACAAGTTTGAGGTGGGGACAACTTCGGTGTGGCGTCCATCCTTCGATATAAGGATTCTTTGCAGTCAGGGCCAGGGGCCCCTGGGCACATCCTTTTTCCATTTTCCCTGGGAAAGAAAACTCAGCAGTCCAGGTTCCTGATGTCAGTCTGTAGGCCTCCCTTGGTTCTATCAGGGCAGCACAAGTTTGAGGTGGGGACAACTTCGGTGTGGGGTCCATCCTTCGATATAAGGATTTTTTGCAGTCAGGGCCAGGGGCCCAGGGCCAGGGGCCCCTGTGTACATCCTTTTTCCATTTTCCCTGGGAAAGAAAACTCAGCAGTCCAGGTTCCTGATGTCAGTTTGTAGGGCTCCCTTGGGTCTATCAGGGCAGCACAAGTTTGAGGTGGGGACAACTTCGGTGTGGGGTCCATCCTTCGATATAAGGATTTTTTGCAGTCAGGGCCAGGGGCCCCTGGGCACATCCTTTTTCCATTTTCCCTGGGAAAGAAAACTCAGCAGTCCAGGTTCCTGATGTCAGTTTGTAGGGCTCCCTTGGGTCTATCAGGGTAGCACAATTTTGAGGTTGCGACAAATTCGGTGTGGGGTCCATCCTTCGATATAAAGATTCTTTGCTGTCAGGGCCCTGCCCAGGGCCATGGGCCCCTGGGCACATCCTTTGGCCATTTTCCCTGGGAAAGAAAACTCAGCAGTCCAGGTTCCTGATGTCAGTTTGTAGGGCTCCCTTGGGTCTATCAGGGTAGCACAAGTTTGAGGTGGGGACAACTTTGGTGTGGGGTCCATCCTTCGATATAAGGATTTTTTGTGGTCAGGGCCAGGGGCCCAGGGCCAGGGGCCCCTGTGCACATCCTTTTTCCATTTTCCCTGGGAAAGAAAACTCAGCAGTCCAGGTTCCTGATGTCAGTTTGTAGGGCTCCCTTGGGTCTATCAGGGCAGCACAAGTTTGAGGTGGGGACAACTTCGGTGTGGGGTCCATCCTTCGATATAAGGATTTTTTGTAGTGAGGTCCCTGTCCAGGTCCAGGGGCCCGTGGGCACATCCTTTTTCCATTTTCCCTGGGAAAGAAAACTCAGCACTCCAGGTTCCTGATGTCAGTTTGTAGGGCTCCCTTGGGTCTATCAGGGCAGCACAAGTTTCAGGTGGTGACACTTTCCGTGTGGGGTCCATCCTTCGATATAAGGAGTTTTTGCAGTCAGGGCCAGGGGCCCCTGAGCACATCCTTTTTCCATTTTCCCTGGGAAAGAAAACTCAGCAGTCCAGGTTCCTGATGTCAGTTTGTAGGGCTCCCTTGGGTCTATCAGGGCAGCACAAGTTTGAGGTGGGGACAACTTCGGTCTGGGGTCCATCCTTCGATATAAGGATTTTTTGTAGTGAGGTCCCTCTCCAGCACCAGGGGCCCCTGGGCAGATCCTTTTTCCATTTTCCCTGGGAAAGAAAACTCAGCAGTCCAGGACCCTGATGTCAGTTTGTAGGGCTCCCTTGGGTCTATCAGGGCAGCACAAGTTTAAGGTGGGGACAACTTCGGTGTGGGGTCCATCCTTCGATATAAGGATTTTTTGCAGTCAGGGCCAGGGGCCCCTGGGCACATCCTTTTTCCATTTTCCCTGGGAAAGAAAACTCAGCAGTCCATGTTCCTGATGTCAGTTTGTAGGGCTCCCTTGGGTCTATCAGGGCAGCACAAGTTTGAGGTGGGGACAACTTCGGTGTGGGGTCCATCCTTCGATATAAGGATTTTTTGCAGTCAGGGCCACGGGCCCTTGGCCAGGGGCCCCTGGGCACATCCTTTTTCCATTTTCCCTGGGAAAGAAAACTCAGCAGTCCAGGTTCCTGATGTCAGTTTGTAGGGCTCCCTTGGGTCTATCAGGGCAGCACAAGTTTGAGGTGGGGACAGTTTCCGTGTGGGGTCCATCCTTCGATATAAAGATTCTTTGCAGTCAGGGCCCTACCCAGGGCCTGGGGCCCCTGGGCACATCCTTTGGCCATTTTCCCTGGGAAAGAAAACTCAGCAGTCCAGGTTCCTGATGTCAGTTTGTAGGGCTCCCTTGGGTCTATCAGGGTAGCACAAGTTTGAGGTGGGGACAACTTCGGTGTGGGGTCCATCCTTCGATAGAAGGATTTTTTGCAGTCAGGGCCAGGGTCCCAGGGCCAGGGGCCCCTGTGTACATCCTTTTTCCATTTTCCCTGGGAAAGAAAACTCAGCAGTCCAGGTTCCTGATGTCAGTTTGTAGGGCTCCCTTGGGTCTATCAGGGCAGCACAAGTTTGAGGTGGGGACAACTTCGGTGTGGGGTCCATCCTTCGATATAAGGATTTTTTGCAGTCAGGGCCAGGGGCCCCTGGGCACATCCTTTTTCCATTTTCCCTGGGAAAGAAAACTCAGCAGTCCAGGTTCCTGATGTCAGTTTGTAGGGCTCCCTTGGGTCTATCAGGGTAGCACAATTTTGAGGTTGCGACAAATTCGGTGTGGGGTCCATCCTTCGATATAAGGATTCTTTGCAGTCAAGGCCCTGCCCACGGCCAGGGGCCCCTGGGCACATGCTTTTTCCATTTTCCCTGGGAAAGAAAACTCAACAGTCCAGGTTCCTGATGTCAGTTTGTAGGGCTCCCTTGGGTCTATCAGGGCAGCACAAGTTTGAGGTGGGGACAACTTCGGTGTGGGGTCCATCCTTCGATATAAGGATTTTTTGCAGTCAGGGCCAGGGGCCCCTGAGCACATCCTTTTTCCATTTTCCCTGGGAAAGAAAACTCAGCAGTCCAGGTTCCTGATGTCAGTTTGTAGGGCTCCCTTGGGTGTATCAGGGCAGCACAAGTTTGAGGTTGGGACAACTTTGGTGTGGGGTCCATCCTTCGATATAAGGATTCTTTGCAGTCAGGGCCAGGGGCCCCTGGGCACATCCTTTTTTCATTTTCCCTGGGAAAGAAAACTCAGCAGTCCAGGTTCCTGATGTCAGTTTGTAGGGCTCCCTTGGGTCTATCAGGGCAGCACAAGTTTGAGGTGGGGACAACTTCGGTGTGGGGTCCATCCTTCGATATAAGGATTTTTTGCGGTCAGGGCCAGGGGCCCAGGGCCAGGGGCCCCTGTGCACATCCTTTTTCCATTTTCCCTGGGAAAGAAAACTCAGCAGTCCAGGTTCCTGATGTCAGTTTTTAGGGCTCCCTTGGGTCTATCAGGGTAGCACAAGTTTGAGGTGGGGACAACTTCGGTGTGGGGTCCATCCTTCGATATAAGGATTTTTTGTAGTGAGGTCCCTGTCCAGGGCCAGGGGCCCCTGTGCACATCCTTTTTCCATTATCCCTGGGAAAGAAAACTCAGCAGTCCAGGTTCCTGATGTCAGTTTGTAGGGCTCCCTTGGGTCTATCAGGGTAGCACAAGTTTGAGGTGGGGACAACTTTGGTGTGGGGTCCATCCTTGAATATAAGGATTTTTTGTGGTCAGGGCCAGGGGCCCAGGGCCAGGGGCCCCTGTGCACATCCTTTTTCCATTATCCCTGGGAAAGAAAACTCAGCAGTCCAGGTTCCTGATGTCAGTTTGTAGGGCTCCCTTGGGTCTATCAGGGCAGCACAAGTTTCAGGTGGTGACACTTTCCGTGTGGGGTCCATCCTTCGATATAAGGAGTTTTTGCAGTCAGGGCCAGGGGCCCCTGAGCACATTCTTTTTCCATTTTCCCTGGGAAAGAAAAGTCAGCAGTCCAGGTTCCTGATGTCAGTTTGTAGGGCTCCCTTGGGTCTATCAGGGTAGCACAAGTTTGAGGTGGGGACAACTTCGGTGTGGGGTCCATCCTTCGATATAAGGATTTTTTGTAGTGAGGTCCCTCTCCAGCACCAGGGCCCCCTGGGCAGATCCTTTTTCCATTTTCCCTGGGAAAGAAAACTCAGCAGTCCAGGACCCTGATGTCAGTTTGTAGGGCTCCCTTGGGTCTATCAGGGCAGCACAAATTTGAGGTGGGGACAGTTTCCGTGTGGGGTCCATCCTTCGATATAAGGATTTTTTGCAGTCAGGGCCAGGGGCCCAGGGCCAGGGGCCCCTGTGCGTATCCTTTTTCCATTTATCCTGGGAAAGAAAACTCAGCAGTCCAGGTTCCTGATGTCAGTTTGTAGGGCTCCCTTGGGTCTATCAGGGCAGCACAAGTTTGAGGTGGGGACAACTTCGGTGTGGGGTCCATCCTTCGATATAAGGATTTTTTGCAGCCAGGGCCAGGGGCCCCTGGGCACATCCTTTTTCCATTTTCCCTGGGAAAGAAAACTCAGCAGTCCAGGTTCCTGATGTCAGTTTGTAGAGCTCCCTTGGGTCTATCAGGGCAGCACAAGTTTGAGGTGGGGACAACTTCGGTGTGGGGTCCATCCTTCGATATAAGGATTTTTTGCAGTGAGGTCCCTGTACAGCGCCAGGGGCCTCTGGGCACACCCTTTTTCCATTTTCCCTGGGAAAGAAAACTCAGCAGTCCAGGTTCCTGATGTCAGTTTGTAGGGCTCCCTTGGGTGTATCAGGGCAGCACAAGTTTGAGGTGGGGACAACTTCGGTGTGGGGTCCATCCTTCGATATAAGGATTTTTTGCAGTCAGGGCCAGGGGCCCCTGAGCACATCCTTTTTCCATTTTCCCTGGGAAAGAAAACTCAGCAGTCCAGGTTCCTGATGTCAGTTTGTAGGGCTCCCTTGGGTCTATCAGGGCAGCACAAGTTTGAGGTTGCAACAACTTTGGTGTGGGGTCCATCCTTCGATATAAGGATTCTTTGCAGACAGGGCCAGGGGCCCCTTGGCACATCCTTTTTCCATTTTCCCTGGGAAAGAAAACTCAGCAGTCCAGGTTCCTGATGTCAGTTTGTAGGGCTCCCTTGGGTCTATCAGGGTAGCACAAGTTTGAGGTTGCGACAACTTCGGTGTGGGGTCCATCTTTCGATATAAGGATTTTTTGCAGTCAGGGCCAGGGGCCGCTGGGCACATCCTTTTTCCATTTCCCCTGGGAAAGAAAACTCAGCAGTCCAGGTTCCTGATGTCAGTTTGTAGGGCTCCCTTGGGGCTATCAGGGCAGCACAAGTTTGAGGTGGGGACAACTTCGGTGTGGGGTCCATCCTTCGATATAAGGATTTTTTGCAGTCAGGGCCAGGGGCCCCTGGGCACATACTTTTCCATTTTCCCTGGGAAAGAAAACTCAGCAGTCCAGGTTCCTGATGTCAGTTTGTACGGCTCCCTTGGGTCTATCAGGGTAGCACAAGTTTGAGGTGGGGACAACTTTGGTGTGGGGTCCATCCTTCGATATAAGGATTTTTTGCAGTCAGGGCCCGGGGCCCCTGGGCTCATGCTTTTTCCATTTTCCCGGGGAAAGAAAACTCAGCAGTCCAGGTTCCTGATGTCAGTTTGTAGGGCTCCCTTGGGTCTATCAGGGCAGCACAAGTTTGAGGTGGGGACAACTTCGGTGTGGCGTCCATCCTTCGATATAAGGATTCTTTGCAGTCAGGGCCAGGGGCCCCTGGGCACATCCTTTTTCCATTTTCCCTGGGAAAGAAAACTCAGCAGTCCAGGTTCCTGATGTCAGTCTGTAGGCCTCCCTTGGTTCTATCAGGGCAGCACAAGTTTGAGGTGGGGACAACTTCGGTGTGGGGTCCATCCTTCGATATAAGGATTTTTTGCAGTCAGGGCCAGGGGCCCAGGGCCAGGGGCCCCTGTGTACATCCTTTTTCCATTTTCCCTGGGAAAGAAAACTCAGCAGTCCAGGTTCCTGATGTCAGTTTGTAGGGCTCCCTTGGGTCTATCAGGGCAGCACAAGTTTGAGGTGGGGACAACTTCGGTGTGGGGTCCATCCTTCGATATAAGGATTTTTTGCAGTCAGGGCCAGGGGCCCCTGGGCACATCCTTTTTCCATTTTCCCTGGGAAAGAAAACTCAGCAGTCCAGGTTCCTGATGTCAGTTTGTAGGGCTCCCTTGGGTCTATCAGGGTAGCACAATTTTGAGGTTGCGACAAATTCGGTGTGGGGTCCATCCTTCGATATAAAGATTCTTTGCTGTCAGGGCCCTGCCCAGGGCCATGGGCCCCTGGGCACATCCTTTGGCCATTTTCCCTGGGAAAGAAAACTCAGCAGTCCAGGTTCCTGATGTCAGTTTGTAGGGCTCCCTTGGGTCTATCAGGGTAGCACAAGTTTGAGGTGGGGACAACTTTGGTGTGGGGTCCATCCTTCGATATAAGGATTTTTTGTGGTCAGGGCCAGGGGCCCAGGGCCAGGGGCCCCTGTGCACATCCTTTTTCCATTTTCCCTGGGAAAGAAAACTCAGCAGTCCAGGTTCCTGATGTCAGTTTGTAGGGCTCCCTTGGGTCTATCAGGGCAGCACAAGTTTGAGGTGGGGACAACTTCGGTGTGGGGTCCATCCTTCGATATAAGGATTTTTTGTAGTGAGGTCCCTGTCCAGGGCCAGGGGCCCGTGGGCACATCCTTTTTCCATTTTCCCTGGGAAAGAAAACTCAGCAGTCCAGGTTCCTGATGTCAGTTTGTAGGGCTCCCTTGGGTCTATCAGGGCAGCACAAGTTTCAGGTGGTGACACTTTCCGTGTGGGGTCCATCCTTCGATATAAGGAGTTTTTGCAGTCAGGGCCAGGGGCCCCTGAGCACATCCTTTTTCCATTTTCCCTGGGAAAGAAAACTCAGCAGTCCAGGTTCCTGATGTCAGTTTGTAGGGCTCCCTTGGGTCTATCAGGGCAGCACAAGTTTGAGGTGGGGACAACTTCGGTCTGGGGTCCATCCTTCGATATAAGGATTTTTTGTAGTGAGGTCCCTCTCCACCACCAGGGGCCCCTGGGCAGATCCTTTTTCCATTTTCCCTGGGAAAGAAAACTCAGCAGTCCAGGACCCTGATGTCAGTTTGTAGGGCTCCCTTGGGTCTATCAGGGCAGCACAAGTTTGAGATGGGGACAACTTCGGTGTGGGGTCCATCCTTCGATATAAGGATTTTTTGCAGTCAGGGCCACGGGCCCTTGGCCAGGGGCCCCTGGGCACATCCTTTTTCCATTTTCCCTGGGAAAGAAAACTCAGCAGTCCAGGTTCCTGATGTCAGTTTGTAGGGCTCCCTTGGGTCTATCAGGGCAGCACAAGTTTGAGGTGGGGACAGTTTCCGTGTGGGGTCCATCCTTCGATATAAAGATTCTTTGCAGTCAGGGCCCTACCCAGGGCCTGGGGCCCCTGGGCACATCCTTTGGCCATTTTCCCTGGGAAAGAAAACTCAGCAGTCCAGGTTCCTGATGTCAGTTTGTAGGGCTCCCTTGGGTCTATCAGGGTAGCACAAGTTTGAGGTTGCGACAACTTCGGTGTGGGGTCCATCTTTCGATATAAGGATTTTTTGCAGTCAGGGCCAGGGGCCGCTGGGCACATCCTTTTTCCATTTCCCCTGGGAAAGAAAACTCAGCAGTCCAGGTTCCTGATGTCAGTTTCTAGGGCTCCCTTGGGGCTATCAGGGCAGCTCAAGTTTGAGGTGGGGACAACTTCGGTGTGGGGTCCATCCTTCGATAGAAGGATTTTTTGCAGTCAGGGCCAGGGGCCCCTGGGCACATCCTTTTTCCATTTTCCCTGGGAAAGAAAACTCAGCAGTCCAGGTTCCTGATGTCAGTTTGTAGGGCTCCCTTGGGTCTATCAGGGTAGCACAAGTTTGAGGTGGGGACAACTTCGGTGTGGGGTCCATCCTTCGATATAAGGATTCTTTGCAGTCTGGGCCCTGCCCACGGCCAGGGGCCCCTGGGCTCATGCTTTTTCCATTTTCCCAGGGAAAGAAAACTCAGCAGTCCAGGTTCCTGATGTCAGTTTGTAGGGCTCCCTTGGGTCTATCAGGGCAGCACAAGTTTGAGGTGGGGACAACTTCGGTGTGGCGTCCATCCTTCGATATAAGGATTTTTTGCAGTCAGGGCCAGGGGCCCCTGGGCACATCCTTTTTCCATTTTCCCTGGGAAAGAAAACTCAGCAGTCCAGGTTCCTGATGTCAGTCTGTAGGCCTCCCTTGGGTCTATCAGGGCAGCACAAGTTTGAGGTGGGGACAACTTTGGTGTGGGGTCCATCCTTCGATATAAGTATTTTTTGCAATCAGGGCCAGGGGCCCCTGAGCACATCCTTTTTCCATTTTCCCTGGGAAAGAAAACTCAGCAGTCCAGGTTCCTGATGTCAGTTTGTAGGGCTCCCTTGGGTCTATCAGGGCAGCACAAGTTTGAGGTTGGGACAACTTTGGTGTGGGGTCCATCCTTCGATATAAGGATTCTTTGCAGTCAGGGCCAGGGGCCCCTGGGCACATCCTTTTTTCATTTTCCCTGGGAAAGAAAACTCAGCAGTCCAGGTTCCTGATGTCAGTTTGTAGGGCTCCCTTGGGTCTATCAGGGCAGCACAAGTTTGAGGTGGGGACAACTTCGGTGTGGGGTCCATCCTTCGATATAAGGATTTTTTGCGGTCAGGGCCAGGGGCCCAGGGCCAGGGGCCCCTGTGCACATCCTTTTTCCATTTTCCCTGGGAAAGAAAACTCAGCAGTCCAGGTTCCTGATGTCAGTTTGTAGGGCTCCCTTGGGTCTATCAGGGTAGCACAAGTTTGAGGTGGGGACAACTTCGGTGTGGGGTCCATCCTTCGATATAAGGATTTTTTGTAGTGAGGTCCCTGTCCAGGGCCAGGGGCCCCTGTGCACATCCTTTTTCCATTATCCCTGGGAAAGAAAACTCAGCAGTCCAGGTTCCTGATGTCAGTTTGTAGGGCTCCCTTGGGTCTATCAGGGTAGCACAAGTTTGAGGTGGGGACAACTTTGGTGTGGGGTCCATCCTTCGATATAAGGATTTTTTGTGGTCAGGGCCAGGGGCCCAGGGCCAGGGGCCCCTGTGCACATCCTTTTTCCATTATCCCTGGGAAAGAAAACTCAGCAGTCCAGGTTCCTGATGTCAGTTTGTAGGGCTCCCTTGGGTCTATCAGGGCAGCACAAGTTTCAGGTGGTGACACTTTCCGTGTGGGGTCCATCCTTCGATATAAGGAGTTTTTGCAGTCAGGGCCAGGGGCCCCTGAGCACATTCTTTTTCCATTTTCCCTGGGAAAGAAAACTCAGCAGTCCAGGTTCCTGATGTCAGTTTGTAGGGCTCCCTTGGGTCTATCAGGGTAGCACAAGTTTGAGGTGGGGACAACTTTGGTGTGGGGTCCATCCTTCGATATAAGGATTTTTTGCAGTCAGGGCCAGGGTCCCAGGGCCAGGGGCCCCTGGGCACATCCTTTTTCCATTTTCCCTGGGAAAGAAAACTCAGCAGTCCAGGTTCCTGATGTCAGTTTGTAGGGCTCCCTTGGGTCTATCAGGGCAGCACAAGTTTGAGGTGGGGACAACTTCGGTGTGGGGTCCATCCTTCGATATAAGGATTTTTTGCAGTCAGGGCCAGGGGCCCCTGGGCAGATCCTTTTTCCATTTTCCCTGGGAAAGAAAACTCAGCAGTCCAGGTTCCTGATGTCAGTTTGTAGGGCTCCCTTGGGTCTATCAGGGTAGCACAATTTTGAGGTTGCGACAAATTCGGTGTGGGGTCCATCCTTCGATATAAGGATTCTTTGCAGTCAAGGCCCTGCCCACGGCCAGGGGCCCCTGGGCACATGCTTTTTCCATTTTCCCTGGGAAAGAAAACTCAACAGTCCAGGTTCCTGATGTCAGTTTGTAGGGCTCCCTTGGGTCTATCAGGGCAGCACAAGTTTGAGGTGGGGACAACTTCGGTGTGGGGTCCATCCTTCGATATAAGGATTTTTTGCAGTCAGGGCCAGGGGCCCCTGAGCACATCCTTTTTCCATTTTCCCTGGGAAAGAAAACTCAGCAGTCCAGGTTCCTGATGTCAGTTTGTAGGGCTCCCTTGGGTCTATCAGGGCAGCACAAGTTTGAGGTTGGGACAACTTTGGTGTGGGGTCCATCCTTCGATATAAGGATTCTTTGCAGTCAGGGCCAGGGGCCCCTGGGCACATCCTTTTTTCATTTTCCCTGGGAAAGAAAACTCAGCAGTCCAGGTTCCTGATGTCAGTTTGTAGGGCTCCCTTGGGTCTATCAGGGCAGCACAAGTTTGAGGTGGGGACAACTTCCGTGTGGGGTCCATCCTTCGATATAAGGATTTTTTGCGGTCAGGGCCAGGGGCCCAGGGCCAGGGGCCCCTGTGCACATCCTTTTTCCATTTTCCCTGGGAAAGAAAACTCAGCAGTCCAGGTTCCTGATGTCAGTTTGTAGGGCTCCCTTGGGTCTATCAGGGTAGCACAAGTTTGAGGTGGGGACAACTTTGGTGTGGGGTCCATCCTTCGATATAAGGATTTTTTGTAGTGAGGTCCCTGTCCAGGGCCAGGGGCCCCTGTGCACATCCTTTTTCCATTATCCCTGGGAAAGAAAACTCAGCAGTCCAGGTTCCTGATGTCAGTTTGTAGGGCTCCCTTGGGTCTATCAGGGTAGCACAAGTTTGAGGTGGGGACAACTTTGGTGTGGGGTCCATCCTTCGATATAAGGATTTTTTGTGGTCAGGGCCAGGGGCCCAGGGCCAGGGGCCCCTGTGCACATCCTTTTTCCATTATCCCTGGGAAAGAAAACTCAGCAGTCCAGGTTCCTGATGTCAGTTTGTAGGGCTCCCTTGGGTCTATCAGGGCAGCACAAGTTTCAGGTGGTGACACTTTCCGTGTGGGGTCCATCCTTCGATATAAGGAGTTTTTGCAGTCAGGGCCCGGGGCCCCTGAGCACATCCTTTTTCCATTTTCCCTGGGAAAGAAAACTCAGCAGTCCAGGTTCCTGATGTCAGTTTGTAGGGCTCCCTTGGGTCTATCAGGGTAGCACAAGTTTGAGGTGGGGACAACTTCGGTCTGGGGTCCATCCTTCGATATAAGGATTTTTTGTAGTGAGGTCCCTCTCCAGCACCAGGGGCCCCTGGGCAGATCCTTTTTCCATTTTCCCTGGGAAAGAAAACTCAGCAGTCCAGGACCCTGATGTCAGTTTGTAGGGCTCCCTTGGGTCTATCAGGGCAGCACAAGTTTGAGGTGGGGACAACTTCGGTGTGGGGTCCATCCTTCGATATAAGGAGTTTTTGCAGTCAGGGCCAGGGGCCCAGGGCCAGGGGCCCCTGTGCACATCCTTTTTCCATTTTCCCTGGGAAAGAAAACTCAGCAGTCCAGGTTCCTGATGTCAGTTTGTAGGGCTCCCTTGGGTCTATCAGGGCAGCACAAGTTTGAGGTGGGGACAACTTCGGTGTGGGGTCCATCCTTCGATATAAGGATTTTTTGCAGTCAGGGCCAGGGGCCCCTGGGCACATCCTTTTTCCATTTTCCCTGGGAAAGAAAACTCAGCAGTCCAGGTTCCTGATGTCAGTTTGTAGGGCTCCCTTGGGTCTGTCAGGGTAGCACAAGTTTGAGGTGGGGACAACTTTGGTGTGGGGTCCATCCTTCCATATAAGGATTTTTTGTAGTGCAGTCCCTGTCCAGCGCCAGGGGCCCCAGGGCACATCCTTTTTCCATTTTCCCTGGGAAAGAAAACTCAGCAGTCCAGGTTCCTGATGTCAGTTTGTAGGGCTCCCTTGGGTCTATCAGGGTAGCACAATTTTGAGGTTGCGACATCTTCGGTGTGGGGTCCATCCTTCGATATAAGGATTTTTTGCAGTCAGGGCCAGGGGCCGCTGGGCACATCCTTTTTCCATTTCCCCTGGGAAAGAAAACTCAGCAGTCCAGGTTCCTGATGTCAGTTTCTAGGGCTCCCTTGGGTGTATCAGGGCAGCTCAAGTTTGAGGTGGGGACAACTTCGGTGTGGGGTCCATCCTTCGATAGAAGGATTTTTTGCAGTCAGGGCCAGGGGCCCCTGGGCACATCCTTTTTCCATTTTCCCTGGGAAAGAAAACTCAGCAGTCCAGGTTCCTGATGTCAGTTTGTAGGGCTCCCTTGGGTCTATCAGGGTAGCACAAGTTTGAGGTGGGGACAACTTTGGTGTGGGGTCCATCCTTCGATATAAGGATTCTTTGCAGTCTGGGCCCTGCCCACGGCCAGGGGCCCCTGGGCTCATGCTTTTTCCATTTTCCCAGGGAAAGAAAACTCAGCAGTCCAGGTTCCTGATGTCAGTTTGTAGGGCTCCCTTGGGTCTATCAGGGCAGCACAAGTTTGAGGTGGGGACAACTTCGGTGTGGCGTCCATCCTTCGATATAAGGATTTTTTGCAGTCAGGGCCAGGGGCCCCTGGGCACATCCTTTTTCCATTTTCCCTGGGAAAGAAAACTCAGCAGTCCAGGTTCCTGATGTCAGTCTGTAGGCCTCCCTTGGGTCTATCAGGGCAGCACAAGTTTGAGGTGGGGACAACTTTGGTGTGGGGTCCATCCTTCGATATAAGGATTTTTTGCAGTCAGGGCCAGGGGCCCCTGAGCACATCCTTTTTCCATTTTCCCTGGGAAAGAAAACTCAGCAGTCCAGGTTCCTGATGTCAGTTTGTAGGGCTCCCTTGGGTCTATCAGGGCAGCACAAGTTTGAGGTTGGGACAACTTTGGTGTGGGGTCCATCCTTCGATATAAGGATTCTTTGCAGTCAGGGCCAGGGGCCCCTGGGCACATCCTTTTTTCATTTTCCCTGGGAAAGAAAACTCAGCAGTCCAGGTTCCTGATGTCAGTTTGTAGGGCTCCCTTGGGTCTATCAGGGCAGCACAAGTTTGAGGTGGGGACAACTTCGGTGTGGGGTCCATCCTTCGATATAAGGATTTTTTGCGGTCAGGGCCAGGGGCCCAGGGCCAGGGGCCCCTGTGCACATCCTTTTTCCATTTTCCCTGGGAAAGAAAACTCAGCAGTCCAGGTTCCTGATGTCAGTTTGTAGGGCTCCCTTGGGTCTATCAGGGTAGCACAAGTTTGAGGTGGGGACAACTTCGGTGTGGGGTCCATCCTTCGATATAAGGATTTTTTGTAGTGAGGTCCCTGTCCAGGGCCAGGGGCCCCTGTGCACATCCTTTTTCCATTATCCCTGGGAAAGAAAACTCAGCAGTCCAGGTTCCTGATGTCAGTTTGTAGGGCTCCCTTGGGTCTATCAGGGTAGCACAAGTTTGAGGTGGGGACAACTTTGGTGTGGGGTCCATCCTTCGATATAAGGATTTTTTGTGGTCAGGGCCAGGGGCCCAGGGCCAGGGGCCCCTGTGCACATCCTTTTTCCATTATCCCTGGGAAAGAAAACTCAGCAGTCCAGGTTCCTGATGTCAGTTTGTAGGGCTCCCTTGGGTCTATCAGGGCAGCACAAGTTTCAGGTGGTGACACTTTCTGTGTGGGGTCCATCCTTCGATATAAGGAGTTTTTGCAGTCAGGGCCAGGGGCTTCTGAGCACATCCTTTTTCCATTTTCCCTGGGAAAGAAAACTCAGCAGTCCAGGTTCCTGATGTCAGTTTGTAGGGCTCCCTTGGGTCTATCAGGGTAGCACAAGTTTGAGTTGGGGACAACTTTGGTGTGGGGTCCATCCCTCGATATAAGGATTTTTTGCAGTCAGGGCCAGGGTATCAGGGCCAGGGGCCCCTGTGTACATCCTTTTTCCATTTTCCCTGGGAAAGAAAACTCAGCAGTCCAGGTTCCTGATGTCAGTTTGTAGGGCTCCCTTGGGTCTATCAGGGCAGCACAAGTTTGAGGTGGGGACAACTTCGGTGTGGGGTCCATCCTTCGATATAAGGATTTTTTGCAGTCAGGGCCAGGGGCCCCTGGGCAGATCCTTTTTCCATTTTCCCTGGGAAAGAAAACTCAGCAGTCCAGGTTCCTGATGTCAGTTTGTAGGGCTCCCTTGGGTCTATCAGGGTAGCAAAATTTTGAGGTTGCGACAAATTCGGTGTGGGGTCCATCCTTCGATATAAGGATTCTTTGCAGTCAAGGCCCTGCCCACGGCCAGGGGCCCCTGGGCACATGCTTTTTCCATTTTCCCTGGGAAAGAAAACTCAACAGTCCAGGTTCCTGATGTCAGTTTGTAGGGCTCCCTTGGGTCTATCAGGGCAGCACAAGTTTGAGGTGGGGACAACTTCGGTGTGGGGTCCATCCTTCGATATAAGGATTTTTTGCAGTCAGGGCCAGGGGCCCCTGAGCACATCCTTTTTCCATTTTCCCTGGGAAAGAAAACTCAGCAGTCCAGGTTCCTGATGTCAGTTTGTAGGGCTCCCTTGGGTCTATCAGGGCAGCACAAGTTTGAGGTTGGGACAACTTTTGTGTGGGGTCCATCCTTCGATATAAGGATTCTTTGCAGTCAGGGCCAGGGGCCCCTGGGCACATCCTTTTTTCATTTTCCCTGGGAAAGAAAACTCAGCAGTCCAGGTTCCTGATGTCAGTTTGTAGGGCTCCCTTGGGTCTATCAGGGCAGCACAAGTTTGAGGTGGGGACAACTTCGGTGTGGGGTCCATCCTTCGATATAAGGATTTTTTGCGGTCAGGGCCAGGGGCCCAGGGCCAGGGGCCCCTGTGCACATCCTTTTTCCATTTTCCCTGGGAAAGAAAACTCAGCAGTCCAGGTTCCTGATGTCAGTTTGTAGGGCTCCCTTGGGTCTATCAGGGTAGCACAAGTTTGAGGTGGGGACAACTTCGGTGTGGGGTCCATCCTTCGATATAAGGATTTTTTGTAGTGAGGTCCCTGTCCAGGGCCAGGGGCCCCTGTGCACATCCTTTTTCCATTATCCCTGGGAAAGAAAACTCAGCAGTCCAGGTTCCTGATGTCAGTTTGTAGGGCTCCCTTGGGTCTATCAGGGTAGCACAAGTTTGAGGTGGGGACAACTTTGGTGTGGGGTCCATCCTTCGATATAAGGATTTTTTGTGGTCAGGGCCAGGGGCCCAGGGCCAGGGGCCCCTGTGCACATCCTTTTTCCAATATCCCTCTGAAAGAAAACTCAGCAGTCCAGGTTCCTGATGTCAGTTTGTAGGGCTCCCTTGGGTCTATCAGGGCAGCACAAGTTTCAGGTGGTGACACTTTCAGTGTGGGGTCCATCCTTCGATATAAGGAGTTTTTGCAGTCAGGGCCAGGGGCCCCTGAGCACATCCTTTTTCCATTTTCCCTGGGAAAGAAAACTCAGCAGTCCAGGTTCCTGATGTCAGTTTGTAGGGCTCCCTTGGGTCTATCAGGGTAGCACAAGTTTGAGGTGGGGACAACTTCGGTCTGGGGTCCATCCTTCGATATAAGGATTTTTTGTAGTGAGGTCCCTCTCCAGCACCAGGGGCCCCTGGGCAGATCCTTTTTCCATTTTCCCTGGGAAAGAAAACTCAGCAGTCCAGGACCCTGATGTCAGTTTGTAGGGCTCCCTTGGGTCTATCAGGGCAGCACAAGTTTGAGGTGGGGACAACTTCGGTGTGGGGTCCATCCTTCGATATAAGGAGTTTTTGCAGTCAGGGCCAGGGGCCCAGGGCCAGGGGCCCCTGTGCACATCCTTTTTCCATTTTCCCTGGGAAAGAAAACTCAGCAGTCCAGGTTCCTGATGTCAGTTTGTAGGGCTCCCTTGGGTCTATCAGGGCAGCACAAGTTTGAGGTGGGGACAACTTCGGTGTGGGGTCCATCCTTCGATATAAGGATTTTTTGCAGTCAGGGCCAGGGGCCCCTGGGCACATCCTTTTTCCATTTTCCCTGGGAAAGAAAACTCAGCAGTCCAGGTTCCTGATGTCAGTTTGTAGGGCTCCCTTGGGTCTATCAGGGTAGCACAAGTTTGAGGTGGGGACAACTTTGGTGTGGGGTCCATCCTTCCATATAAGGATTTTTTGTAGTGCAGTCCCTGTCCAGCGCCAGGGGCCCCAGGGCACATCCTTTTTCCATTTTCCCTGGGAAAGAAAACTCAGCAGTCCAGGTTCCTGATGTCAGTTTGTAGGGCTCCCTTGGGTCTATCAGGGTAGCACAATTTTGAGGTTGCGACATCTTCGGTGTGGGGTCCATCCTTCGATATAAGGATTTTTTGCAGTGAGGTCCCTGACCACGTCCGGGGGCCCCTTGGCACATCCTTTTTCCATTTTCCCTGGGAAAGAAAACTCAGCAGTCCAGGTTCCTGATGTCAGTTTGTAGGGCTCCCTTGGGTCTATCAGGGCAGCACATGTTTGAGGTTGCAACAACTTTGGTGTGGGGTCCATCCTTCGATATAAGGATTCTTTGCAGACAGGGCCAGGGGCCCCTTGGCACATCCTTTTTCCATTTTCCCTGGGAAAGAAAACTCAGCAGTCCAGGTTCCTGATGTCAGTTTGTAGGGCTCCCTTGGGTCTATCAGGGCAGCACAAGTTTGAGGTGGGGACAACTTCGGTGTGGGGTCCATCCTTCGATATAAGGATTTTTTGCAGTCAGGGCCACGGGCCCTTGGCCAGGGGCCCCTGGGCACATCCTTTTTCCATTTTCCCTGGGAAAGAAAACTCAGCAGTCCAGGTTCCTGATGTCAGTTTGTAGGGCTCCCTTGGGTCTATCAGGGCAGCACAAGTTTGAGGTGGGGACAGTTTCCGTGTGGGGTCCATCCTTCGATATAAAGATTCTTTGCAGTCAGGGCCCTACCCAGGGCCAGGGGCCCCTGGGCACATCCTTTGGCCATTTTCCCTGGGAAAGAAAACTCAGCAGTCCAGGTTCCTGATGTCAGTTTGTAGGGCTCCCTTGGGTCTATCAGGGTAGCACAAGTTTGAGGTTGCGACAACTTCGGTGTGGGGTCCATCTTTCGATATAAGGATTTTTTGCAGTCAGGGCCAGGGGCCGCTGGGCACATCCTTTTTCCATTTCCCCTGGGAAAGAAAACTCAGCAGTCCAGGTTCCTGATGTCAGTTTGTAGGGCTCCCTTGGGGCTATCAGGGCAGCACAAGTTTGAGGTGGGGACAACTTCGGTGTGGGGTCCATCCTTCGATATAAGGATTTTTTGCAGTCAGGGCCAGGGGCCCCTGGGCACATCCTTTTTCCATTTTCCCTGGGAAAGAAAACTCAGCAGTCCAGGTTCCTGATGTCAGTTTGTAGGGCTCCCTTGGGTCTATCAGGGTAGCACAAGTTTGAGGTGGGGACAACTTTGGTGTGGGGTCCATCCTTCGATATAAGGATTCTTTGCAGTCTGGGCCCTGCCCACGGCCAGGGGCCCCTGGGCTCATGCTTTTTCCATTTTCCCGGGGAAAGAAAACTCAGCAGTCCAGGTTCCTGATGTCAGTTTGTAGGGCTCCCTTGGGTCTATCAGGGCAGCACAAGTTTGAGGTGGGGACAACTTCGGTGTGGCGTCCATCCTTCGATATAAGGATTCTTTGCAGTCAGGGCCAGGGGCCCCTGGGCACATCCTTTTTCCATTTTCCCTGGGAAAGAAAACTCAGCAGTCCAGGTTCCTGATGTCAGTCTGTAGGCCTCCCTTGGGTCTATCAGGGCAGCACAAGTTTGAGGTGGGCACAACTTCGGTGTGGGGTCCATCCTTCGATATAAGGATTTTTTGCAGTCAGGGCCAGGGGCCCAGGGCCAGGGGCCCCTGTGTACATCCTTTTTCCATTTTCCCTGGGAAAGAAAACTCAGCAGTCCAGGTTCCTGATGTCAGTTTGTAGGGCTCCCTTGGGTCTATCAGGGCAGCACAAGTTTGAGGTGGGGACAACTTCGGTGTGGGGTCCATCCTTCGATATAAGGATTTTTTGCAGTCAGGGCCAGGGGCCCCTAAGCACATCCTTTTTCCATTTTCCCTGGGAAAGAAAACTCAGCAGTCCAGGTTCCTGATGTCAGTTTGTAGGGCTCCCTTGGGTCTATCAGGGTAGCACAAGTTTGAGGTGGGGACAACTTTGGTGTGGGGTCCATCCTTCGATATAAGGATTTTTTGTGGTCAGGGCCAGGGGCCCAGGGCCAGGGGCCCCTGTGCACATCCTTTTTCCATTTTCCCTGCGAAAGAAAACTCAGCAGTCCAGGTTCCTGATGTCAGTTTGTAGGGCTCCCTTGGGTCTATCAGGGCAGCACAAGTTTGAGGTGGGGACAACTTCGGTGTGGGGTCCATCCTTCGATATAAGGATTTTTTGTAGTGAGGTCCCTGTCCAGGGCCAGGGGCCCGTGGGCACATCCTTTTTCCATTTTCCCTGGGAAAGAAAACTCAGCACTCCAGGTTCCTGATGTCAGTTTGTAGGGCTCCCTTGGGTCTATCAGGGCAGCACAAGTTTCAGGTGGTGACACTTTCCGTGTGGGGTCCATCCTTCGATATAAGGAGTTTTTGCAGTCAGGGCCAGGGGCCCCTGAGCACATCCTTTTTCCATTTTCCCTGGGAAAGAAAACTCAGCAGTCCAGGTTCCTGATGTCAGTTTGTAGGGCTCCCTTGGGTCTATCAGGGTAGCACAAGTTTGAGGTGGGGACAACTTCGGTCTGGGGTCCATCCTTCGATATAAGGATTTTTTGTAGTGAGGTCCCTCTCCAGCACCAGGGGCCCCTGGGCAGATCCTTTTTCCATTTTCCCTGGGAAAGAAAACTCAGCAGTCCAGGTTCCTGATGTCAGTTTGTAGGGCTCCCTTGGGTCTATCAGGGCAGCACAAGTTTGAGGTGGGGACAACTTCGGTGTGGGGTCCATCCTTCGATATAAGGAGTTTTTGCGGTCAGGGCCAGGGGCCCAGGGCCAGGGGCCCCTGTGCACATCCTTTTTCCATTTTCCCTGGGAAAGAAAACTCAGCAGTCCAGGTTCCTGATGTCAGTTTGTAGGGCTCCCTTGGGTCTATCAGGGCAGCACAAGTTTGAGGTGGGGACAACTTCGGTGTGGGGTCCATCCTTCGATATAAGGATTTTTTGCAGTCAGGGCCAGGGGCCCCTGAGCACATCCTTTTTCCATTTTCCCTGGGAAAGAAAACTCAGCAGTCCAGGTTCCTGATGTCAGTTTGTAGGGCTCCCTTGGGTCTATCAGGGTAGCACAAGTTTGAGGTGGGGACAACTTTGGTGTGGGGTCCATCCTTCGATATAAGGATTTTTTGTGGTCAGGGCCAGGGGCCCAGGGCCAGGGGCCCCTGTGCACATCCTTTTTCCATTTTCCCTGCGAAAGAAAACTCAGCAGTCCAGGTTCCTGATGTCAGTTTGTAGGGCTCCCTTGGGTCTATCAGGGCAGCACAAGTTTGAGGTGGGGACAACTTCGGTGTGGGGTCCATCCTTCGATATAAGGATTTTTTGTAGTGAGGTCCCTGTCCAGGTCCAGGGGCCCGTGGGCACATCCTTTTTCCATTTTCCCTGGGAAAGAAAACTCAGCACTCCAGGTTCCTGATGTCAGTTTGTAGGGCTCCCTTGGGTCTATCAGGGCAGCACAAGTTTCAGGTGGTGACACTTTCCGTGTGGGGTCCATCCTTCGATATAAGGAGTTTTTGCAGTCAGGGCCAGGGGCCCCTGAGCACATCCTTTTTCCATTTTCCCTGGGAAAGAAAACTCAGCAGTCCAGGTTCCTGATGTCAGTTTGTAGGGCTCCCTTGGGTCTATCAGGGTAGCACAAGTTTGAGGTGGGGACAACTTCGGTCTGGGGTCCATCCTTCGATATAAGGATTTTTTGTAGTGAGGTCCCTCTCCAGCACCAGGGGCCCCTGGGCAGATCCTTTTTCCATTTTCCCTGGGAAAGAAAACTCAGCAGTCCAGGACCCTGATGTCAGTTTGTAGGGCTCCCTTGGGTCTATCAGGGCAGCACAAGTTTGAGGTGGGGACAACTTCGGTGTGGGGTCCATCCTTCGATATAAGGAGTTTTTGCGGTCAGGGCCAGGGGCCCAGGGCCAGGGGCCCCTGTGCACATCCTTTTTCCATTTTCCCTGGGAAAGAAAACTCAGCAGTCCAGGTTCCTGATGTCAGTTTGTAGGGCTCCCTTGGGTCTATCAGGGCAGCACAAGTTTGAGGTGGGGACAACTTCGGTGTGGGCTCCATCCTTCGATATAAGGATTTTTTGCAGTCAGGGCCAGGGGCCCCTGGGCACATCCTTTTTCCATTTTCCCTGGGAAAGAAAACTCAGCAGTCCAGGTTCCTGATGTCAGTTTGTAGGGCTCCCTTGGGTCTATCAGGGTAGCACAAGTTTGAGGTGGGGACAACTTTGGTGTGGGGTCCATCCTTCGATATAAGGATTTTTTGTAGTGCAGTCCCTGTCCAGCGCCAGGGGCCCCTGGGCACATCCTTTTTCCATTTTCCCTGGGAAAGAAAACTCAGCAGTCCAGGTTCCTGATGTCAGTTTGTAGGGCTCCCTTGGGTCTATCAGGGTAGCACAATTTTGAGGTTGCGACATCTTCGGTGTGGGGTCCATCCTTCGATATAAGGATTTTTTGCAGTGAGGTCCCTGACCACGTCCGGGGGGCCCTGTGCACATCCTTTTTCCATTTTCCCTGGGAAAGAAAACTCAGCAGTCCAGGTTGCTGATGTCAGTTTGTAGGGCTCCCTTGGGTCTATCAGGGCCGCACAAGTTTGAGGTGGGGACAGCTTCCGTGTGGGGGTCCATCCTTCGATATAAGGATTCTTTGCAGTCAGGGCCCTGCCCACGGCCAGGGGACCCTGGGCACATCCTTTGGCCATTTTCCCTGGGAAAGAAAACTCAGCAGTCCAGGTTCCTGATGTCAGTTTGTAGGGCTCCCTTGGGTCTATCAGGGCAGCACAAGTTTGAGGTGGGGACAACTTCGGTGTGGGGTCCATCCTTCGATATAAGGATTTTTTGCAGTCAGGGCCAGGGGCCCCGGTGCACATCCTTTTTCCATTTTCCCTGGGAAAGAAAACTCAGCAGTCCAGGTTCCTGATGTCAGTTTGTAGGGCTCCCTTGGGTCTATCAGGGCAGCACAAGTTTGAGGTTGCAACAACTTTGGTGTGGGGTCCATCCTTCGATATAAGGATTCTTTGCAGTCAGGGCCAGGGGCCCCTTGGCACATCCTTTTTCCATTTTCCCTGGGAAAGAAAACTCAGCAGCCCAGGTTCCTGATGTCAGTTTGTAGGGCTCCCTTGGGTCTATCAGGGCAGCACAAGTTTGAGGTGGGGACAACTTCGGTGTGGGGTCCATCCTTCGATATAAGGATTTTTTGCAGTCAGGGCCAGGGGCCCTTGGCCAGGGGCCCCTGGGCACATGCTTTTTCCATTTTCCCTGGGAAAGAAAACTCAGCAGTCCAGGTTCCTGATGTCAGTTTGTAGGGCTCCCTTGGGTCTATCAGGGCAGCACAAGTTTGAGGTGGGGACAACTTCGGTGTGGGGTCCATCCTTCGATATAAGGATTTTTTGCAGTCAGGGCCAGGGGCCCCTGGGCACATCCTTTTTCCATTTTCCCTGGGAAAGAAAACTCAGCAGTCCAGGTTCCTGATGTCAGTTTGTAGGGCTCCCTTGGGTCTATCAGGGTAGCACAATTTTGAGGTTGCGACAAATTCGGTGTGGGGTCCATCCTTCGATATAAGGATTTTTTGCAGTGAGGTCCCTGACCACGGCCAGGGGCCTCTGGGCACACCCTTTTTCCATTTTCCCTGGGAAAGAAAACTCAGCAGTCCAGGTTCCTGATGTCAGTTTGTAGGGCTCCCTTGGGTCTATCAGGGTAGCACAAGTTTGAGGTGGGGACAACTTCGGTCTCGGGTCCATCCTTCTATATAAGGATTTTTTGTAGTGAGGTCCCTCTCCAGCACCAGGGGCCCCTGGGCAGATCCTTTTTCCATTTTCCCTGGGAAAGAAAACTCAGCAGTCCAGGTTCCTGATGTCAGTTTGTAGGGCTCCCTTGGGTCTATCAGGGTAGCACAATTTTGAGGTTGCGACATCTTCGGTGTGGGGTCCATCCTTCGATATAAGGATTTTTTGCAGTGAGGTCCCTGACCACGTCCGGGGGCCCCTTGGCACATCCTTTTTCCATTTTACCTGGGAAAGAAAACTCAGCAGTCCAGGTTCCTGATGTCAGTTTGTAGGGCTCCCTTGGGTCTATCAGGGCAGCACAAATTTGAGGTGGGGACAGTTTCCGTGTGGGGTCCATCCTTCGATATAAGGATTTTTTGCAGTCAGGGCCAGGGGCCCAGGGCCAGGGGCCCATGTGCGTATCCTTTTTCCATTTTCCCTGGGAAAGAAAACTCAGCAGTCCAGGTTCCTGATGTCAGTTTGTAGGGCTCCCTTGGGTCTATCAGGGTAGCACAAGTTTGAGGTGGGGACAACTTCGGTGTGGGCTCCATCCTTCGATATAAGGATTTTTTGCAGTCAGGGCCAGGGGCCCCTGGGCACATCCTTTTTCCATTTTCCCTGGGAAAGAAAACTCAGCAGTCCAGGTTCCTGATGTCAGTTTGTAGGGCTCCCTTGGGTCTATCAGGGCAGCACAAGTTTGAGGTGGGGACAACTTCGGTGTGGGGTCCATCCTTCGATATAAGGATTTTTTGCAGTCAGGGCCAGCGGCCCAGGGCCAGGGGCCCCTGTGCACATCCTTTTTCCATTTTCCCTGGGAAAGAAAACTCAGCAGTCCAGGTTCCTGATGTCAGTTTGTAGGGCTCCCTTGGGTCTATCAGGGCAGCACAAGTTTGAGGTGGGGACAACTTCGGGGTGGGGTCCTTCCTTCGATATAAGGATTTTTTGCAGTCAGGGCCAGGGACCCCTGGGCACATCCTTTTTCTATTTCCCTGGGAAAGAAAACTCAGCAGTCCAGGTTCCTGAAGTCAGTTTGTAGGGCTCCCTTGGGTCTATCAGGGCAGCACAAGTTTGAGGTGGGGACAGCTTCCGTGTGGGGTCCATCCTTCGATATAAGGATTCTTTGCAGTCAGGGCCCTGCCCAGGGCCAGGGACCCCTGGGCACATCCTTTGGCCATTTTCCCTGGGAAAGAAAACTCAGCAGTCCAGGTTCCTGATGTCAGTTTGTAGGGCTCCCTTGGGTCTATCAGGGTAGCACAAGTTTGAGGTGGGGACAACTTCGGTGTGGGGTCCATCCTTCGATATAAGGATTTTTTGTAGTGCAGTCCCTGTCCAGCGCCAGGGGCCCCTGGGCACATCCTTTTTCCATTTTCCCTGGGAAAGAAAACTCAGCAGTCCAGGTTCCTGATGTCAGTTTGTAGGGCTCCCTTGGGTCTATCAGGGCAGCACAAGTTTGAGGTGGGGACAACTTCAGTGAGCGGTCCATCCTTCGATATAAGGATTTTTTGCAGTCAGGGCCAGGGGCCCCTGGGCACATCCTTTTTCCATTTTCCCTGGGAAAGAAAACTCAGCAGTCCAGGTTCCTGATGTCAGTTTGTAGGGCTCCCTTGGGTCTATCAGGGTAGCACAATTTTGAGGTTGCGACATCTTCGGTGTGGGGTCCATCCTTCGATATAAGGATTTTTTGCAGTGAGGTCCCTGACCACGTCCGGGGGCCCCTTGGCACATCCTTTTTCCATTTTCCCTGGGAAAGAAAACTCAGCAGTCCAGGTTCCTGATGTCAGTTTGTAGGGCTCCCTTGGGTCTATCAGGGCAGCACAAATTTGAGGTGGGGACAGTTTCCGTGTGGGGTCCATCCTTCGATATGAGGATTTTTTGCAGTCAGGGCCAGGGGCCCAGGGCCAGGGGCCCCTGTGCGTATCCTTTTTCCATTTTCCCAGGGAAAGAAAACTCAGCAGTCCAGGTTCCTGATGTCAGTTTGTAGGGCTCCATTGGGTCTATCAGGGTAGCACAAGTTTGAGGTGGGGACAATTTCGGTGTGGGGTCCATCCTTCGATATAAGGATTTTTTGCAGTCAGGGCCAGGGGCCCCTGGGCACATCCTTTTTCCATTTTCCCTGGGAAAGAAAACTCAGCAGTCCAGGTTCCTGATGTCAGTTTGTAGGGCTCCCTTGGGTCTATCAGGGCAGCACAAGTTTGAGGTGGGGACAACTTCGGTGTGGGGTCCATCCTTCGATATAAGGATTTTTTGCAGCCAGGGCCAGGGGCCCCTGGGCACATCCTTTTTCCATTTTCCCTGGGAAAGAAAACTCAGCAGTCCAGGTTCCTGATGTCAGTTTGTAGAGCTCCCTTGGGTCTATCAGGGCAGCACAAGTTTGAGGTGGGGACAACTTCGGTGTGGGGTCCATCCTTCGATATAAGGATGTTTTGCAGTGAGGTCCCTGTACAGGGCCAGGGGCCTCTGGGCACATCCTTTTTCCATTTTCCCTGGGAAAGAAAACTCAGCAGTCCAGGTTCCTGATGTCAGTTTGTAGGGCTCCCTTGGGTCTATCAGGGCAGCACAAGTTTGAGGTGGGGACAACTTCGGTGTGGGGTCCATCCTTCGATATAAGGATTTTTTGCAGTCAGGGCCAGGGACCCCTGGGCACATCCTTTTTCTATTTCCCTGGAAAAGAAAACTCAGCAGTCCAGGTTCCTGATGTCAGTTTGTAGGGCTCCCTTGGGTCTATCAGGGTAGCACAATTTTGAGGTTGCGACAACTTCGGTGTGGGGTCCATCCTTCGATATAAGGATTCTTTGCAGTCAGGGACCTCCCCACGGCCAGGGGCCCCTGGGCACATCCTTTTTCCATTTTCCCTGGGAAAGTAAACTCAGCAGTCCAGGTTCTTGATGTCAGTTTGTAGGCCTCCCTTGGGTCTATCAGGGTAGCACAATTTTGAGGTTGCGACAAATTCGGTGTGGGGTCCATCCTTCGATATAAGGATTTTTTGCAGTGAGGTCCCTGACCACGGCCAGGGGCCTCTGGGCACACCCTTTTTCCATTTTCCCTGGGAAAGAAAACTCAGCAGTCCAGGTTCCTGATGTCAGTTTGTAGGGCTCACTTGGGTCTATCAGGGCAGCACAAGTTTGAGGTGGGGACAATTTCCGTGTGGGGTCCATCCTTCGATATAAGGATTCTTTGCAGTCAGGGCCCTGCCCAGGGCCAGGGGCCCCTGGGCACATCCTTTTTCCATTTTCCCTGGGAAAGAAAACTCAGCAGTCCAGGTTCCTGATGTCAGTTTGTAGGGCTCCCTTGGGTCTATCAGGGTAGCACAAGTTTGAAGTGGGGACAACTTCGGTGTGGGGTCCATCCTTCGATATAAGGATTTTTTGTAGTGCAGTCCCTGTCCAGCGCCAGGGGCCCCTGGGAACATCCTTTTTCCATTTTCCCTGGGAAAGAAAACTCAGCAGTCCAGGTTCCTGATGTCAGTTTGTAGGGCTCCCTTGGGTCTATCAGGGCAGCACAAATTTGAGGTGGGGACAGTTTCCGTGTGGGGTCCATCCTTCGATATAAGGATTTTTTGCAGTCAGGGCCAGGGGCCCAGGGCCAGGGGCCCCTGTGCGTATCCTTTTTCCATTTTCCCTGGGAAAGAAAACTCAGCAGTCCAGGTTCCTGATGTCAGTTTGTAGGGCTCCCTTGGGTCTATCAGGGTAGCACAAGTTTGAGGTGGGGACAATTTCGGTGTGGGGTCCATCCTTCGATATAAGGATTTTTTGCAGTCAGGGCCAGGGGCCCCTGGGCACATCCTTTTTCCATTTTCCCTGGGAAAGAAAACTCAGCAGTCCAGGTTCCTGATGTCAGTTTGTAGGGCTCCCTTGGGTCTATCAGGGCAGCACAAGTTTGAGGTGGGGACAACTTCGGTGTGGGGTCCATCCTTCGATATAAGGATTTTTTGCAGTCAGGGCCAGCGGCCCAGGGCCAGGGGCCCCTGTGCACATCCTTTTTCCATTTTCCCTGGGAAAGAAAACTCAGCAGTCCAGGTTCCTGATGTCAGTTTGTAGGGCTCCCTTGGGTCTATCAGGGCAGCACAAGTTTGAGGTGGGGACAACTTCGGTGTAAGGTCCATCCTTCGATATAAGGATTTTTTGCAGTCAGGGCCAGGGGCCCCTGGGCACATCCTTTTTCCATTTTCCCTGGGAAAGAAAACTCAGCAGTCCAGGTTCCTGATGTCAGTTTGTAGGGCTCCCTTGGGTCTATCAGGGTAGCACAATTTTGAGGTTGCGACCTCTTCGGTGTGGGGTCCATCCTTCGATATAAGGATTTTTTGCAGTGAGGTCCCTGACCACGTCCGGGGGCCCCTTGGCACATCCTTTTTCCATTTTCCCTGGGAAAGAAAACTCAGCAGTCCAGGTTCCTGATGTCAGTTTGTAGGGCTCCCTTGGGTCTATCAGGGCCGCACAAGTTTGAGGTGGGGACAGCTTCCGTGTGGGGGTCCATCCTTCGATATAAGGATTCTTTGCAGTCAGGGCCCTGCCCACGGCCAGGGGACCCTGGGCACATCCTTTGGCCATTTTCCCTGGGAAAGAAAACTCAGCAGTCCAGGTTCCTGATGTCAGTTTGTAGGGCTCCCTTGGGTCTATCAGGGTAGCACAAGTTTGAGGTGGGGACAACTTCGGTGTGGGGTCCATCCTTCGATATAAGGATTTTTTGCAGTCAGGGCCAGGGGCCCCTGGGCACATCCTTTTTCCATTTTCCCTGGGAAAGAAAACTCAGCAGTCCAGGTTCCTGATGTCAGTTTGTAGGGCTCCCTTGGGTCTATCAGGGCAGCACAAGTTTGAGGTGGGGACAACTTCGGTGTGGGGTCCATCCTTCGATATAAGGATTTTTTGCAGCCAGGGCCAGGGACCCCTGGGCACATCCTTTTTCCATTTTCCCTGGGAAAGAAAACTCAGCAGTCCAGGTTCCTGATGTCAGTTTGTAGAGCTCCCTTGGGTCTATCAGGGCAGCACAAGTTTGAGGTGGGGACAACTTCGGTGTGGGGTCCATCCTTCGATATAAGGATGTTTTGCAGTGAGGTCCCTGTACAGGGCCAGGGGCCTCTGGGCACACCCTTTTTCCATTTTCCCTGGGAAAGAAAACTCAGCAGTCCAGGTTCCTGATGTCAGTTTGTAGGGCTCCCTTGGGTCTATCAGGGCAGCACAAGTTTGAGGTGGGGACAACTTCGGTGTGGGGTCCATCCTTCAATATAAGGATTTTTTGCAGTGAGGTCCCTGACCACGGCCAGGGGCCTCTGGGCACACCCTTTTTCCATTTTCCCTGGGAAAGAAAACTCAGCAGTCCAGGTTCCTGATGTCAGTTTGTAGGGCTCCCTTGGGTCTATCAGGGCAGCACAAGTTTGAGGTGGGGACAGCTTCCGTGTGGGGTCCATCCTTTGATATAAGGATTCTTTGCAGTCAGGGCCCTGCCCAGGGCCAGGGACCCCTGGGCACATCCTTTGGCCATTTTCCCTGGGAAAGAAAACTCAGCAGTCCAGGTTCCTGATGTCAGTTTATAGGGCTCCCTTGGGTCTATCAGGGCAGCACAAGTTTGAGGTGGGGACAACATCGGTGTGGGGTCCATCCTTCGATATAAGGATTCTTTGCAGTCAGGGCCCTGCCCAGGGCCAGGGGCCCCTGGGCACATCCTTTGGCCATTTTCCCTGGGAAAGAAAACTCAGCAGTCCAGGTTCCTGATGTCAGTTTGTAGGGCTCCCTTGGGTCTATCAGGGCAGCACAAGTTTGAGGTGGGGACAACTTCGGTGTGGGGTGCCTCCTTCGATATAAAGACTTTTTGTAGTCAGGGCCAGGGGCCCCTGGGCACATCCTTTTTCCATTTTCCCTGGGAAAGAAAACTCAGCAGTCCAGGTTCCTGATGTCAGTTTGTAGGGCTCCCTTGGGTCTATCAGGGCAGCACAAGTTTGAGGTGGGGACAACTTCGGTGTGGGGTCCATCCTTCGATATAAGGATTTTTTGCAGCCAGGGCCAGGGGCCCCTGGGCACATCCTTTTTCCATTTTCCCTGGGAAAGAAAACTCAGCAGTCCAGGTTCCTGATGTCAGTTTGTAGGGCTCCCTTGGGTCTATCAGGGCAGCACAAGTTTGAGGTGGGGACAACTTTGGTGTGGGGTCCATCCTTCGATATAAGGATTTTTTGCAGTCAGGGCCAGCGGCCCAGGGCCAGGGGCCCCTGTGCAAATCCTTTTTCCATTTTCCCTGGGAAAGAAAACTCAGCAGTCCAGGTTCCTGATGTCAGTTTGTAGGGCTCCCTTGGGTCTATCAGGGCAGCACAAGTTTGAGGTGGGGACAGCTTCGGGGTGGGGTCCATCCTTCGATATAAGGATTTTTTGCAGTCAGGGCCAGGGGCCCCTGGTCACAACCATTTTCCATTTTCCCTGGGAAAGAAAACTCAGCAGTCCAGGTTCCTGATGTCTGTTTGTAGGGCTCGCTTGGGTCTATCAGGGTAGCACAATTTTGAGGTTGCGACAACTTCGGTGTGGGGTCCATCCTTCGATATAAGGATTGTTTGCAGTCAGGGACCTCCCCACGGCCAGGGGCCCCTGGGCACATCCTTTTTCCATTTTTCCTGGGAAAGAAAACTCAGCAGTCCAGGTTCCTGATGTCAGTTTGTAGGGCTCCCTTGGGTCTATCAGGGCAGCACAAGTTTGAGGTTGCAACAACTTTGGTGTGGGGTCCATCCTTCGATATAAGGATTTTTGTAGTCAGGGCCAGGGGCCCAGGGCCAGGGGCCCCTGGGCAC
>NW_027461087.1:192500-195000 GCF_046129695.1 Lonchura striata
GGGTTAGGGTTAGGGTTAGGGTTAGGGGTAGTGGGTTGGAGTTAGTGGGTTAGGGTTAGGGTTAGGGATAGTGGGTTAGGGTTAGTGCTTAGGGGTTAGGGTTAGGGTTCGGGTTTGGGGTTAGGGTTAGGGTTTGGGGTTAGGGTTAGGTTTAGGGTTAGGGTTAGGATTAGGGTTTGGGGTTAGGGTTAGGGTTAGGGTTAGGGTTAGGGTTTGGGGTTAGGGTTAGGGTTTGTGGTTAGGGTTTGTGGTTAGGGTTAGGGTTAGGGTTAGGGTTTCGGGTTAGGGTTAGGGTTTGGGGTTAGGGTTAGGGTTAGGGTTAGGGTTAGGTGTTAGGGTTAGGGTTAGGGTTAGGGTTAGTGGGTTAGGGTTAGGGTTAGGGTAATGGTTAGTGGGTTAGGGTTAGGTTTAGTGTTAGTGGGTTAGGGTTAGTGGGTTAGGGTTAGGGTTAGTGGGTTAGGGTAAGGGTTAGGGTTAGGGTTAGTGGGTCAGGGTTAGGGTTAGGGTTCGGGTTATGGTTAGGGTTTGGGGTTAGGGTTTGGGGTTAGGGTTAGGGTTTGGAGTTAGGGTTTGGTGTTAGGGTTAGGGTCAGGTTTAGGGTTAGGGTTAGGGTTTGGGGTTAGGGTTAGGGTTATTGGGTTAGGGTTACTGGGTTAGGGTTAGGGTTAGGGTTAGGGTTAGGGTTTGGGGTTAGGGTTAGGGTTTGGGGTTAGGTTTTGGGGTTAGGGTTAGGGTTAGGGTTTGGGATTAGGGTTAGGGTTAGGGTTAGGGTTAGGGGTTAGGGTTAAGGGTTAGGGTTAGGGTTAGGTTTAGGCTTAGGGTTAGGGGTTAGGGTTAGGGTTAGGGGTTAGGGTTAGGGTTAGGTTAGGGTTACGGTTAGGGTTAGGGTTAGGGGGTTAGGGTTAGGGTTAGGGGGTTAGGGTTAGGGGGTTAGGGTTAGGGTTCGGGTTAGCATTAGGGTTAGGTTTAGGGTTAGGGTTAGGGATACGGGGTTAGGGTTAGGGGGTTAGGTTTACGGTTAGGGTTTGGGGGTTAGGGTTAGGGGGTTAGGGTTAGGGGGCTAGGGTTAGGGTTAGGTTAAGGGGTTAGGGTTAGGGTTAGGTTTAGGGTTAGGGGTTAGGGTTAGGGTTAGGGTTAGTGGGTTAGGGTTAGTGTTAGGGTTAGTGGGTTAGGGTTAGGGTTAGAGTTAGTGGGTTAGGGTTAGGGTTAGGGGTTAGGGTTAGGGTTAGTGGGTTAGGGTTAGGGTTAGTGGGCTAGGGTTACTGTTAGGGTTAGTGGGTTAGGGTTAGGGTTAGGGTTAGTGGGTTAGGGTTAGGGTTAGTGGTTAGGGTTAGGGTTAGGGTTAGTTGGTTAGGATTAGAGTTAATGTTGGGTTAGGGTTAAGGTTAGGGTTTGGGTTAGGGTTAGGGTTAGGGGTTAGGGTTAGGGTTAGGGTTAGGGTTAGTGGGTTAGAGTTAGTGTTAGGGTTAGGGTTAGGGTTAGGGGTTAGGGTTAGGGTTTGGGGTTAGGGTTAGGGTTTGGGGTTAGGCTTTGTGGTTAGGGTTAGGGTTAGGGTTAGGGTTAGGGGTTAGAATTCGGGTTAGGGTTAGGGTTAGGGGTTAGGGTTAGGGTCAGTGTTAGGGTTAGTGGGTTAGGGTTAGGGTTAGGGTTAGTGGGTTAGGGTTAGGGTTAGGGTTAGTGTTAGGGTTAGTGGGTTAGGGTTAGGGGTAGTGGGTTGGGGTTAGTGGGTTAGGGTTAGTGGTTTGGGGTTAGGGTTAGGGCTCAAGGGTTAGGGTTAGGGCTCAAGGGTTAGGGTTAGGGTTTGGGGTTAGGGTTAGGGTTTGGGGTTAGGGTTTGGGGTTAGGGTTGGGGTTAGGGTTCGGGTTAGGGTTAGGGTTAGGGGTTAGGGTTTGGGGTTAGGGTTAGGGGTTAGGGTTCGGGTTTGGGGTTAGGGTTAGGGTTAGGGTTAGGGGTTAGGGTTCGGGTTAGTGTTAGGGTTAGGGTTACGGTTAGTGTTAGGGTTAGTGGATTAGGGTTAGGGTTAGTGGGTTAGGGTTAGGGTTAAGGTTAGTGGGTTAGGGTTATGGTTAGGGTTAGGGCTAGTGGGTTAGGGTTAGGGTTAGTGGGTTAGGGTTAGGGTTAGTGTTAGTGGGTTAGGGTTAGTGGGTTAGGGTTAGTGTTAGGGTTAGTGGGTTAGGGTTAGGGTTAGAGTTAGTGGGTTAGGGTTAGGGTTAGGGGTTAGGGTTAGGGTTAGTGGGTTAGGGTTAGGGTTAGTGGGCTAGGGTTACTGTTAGGGTTAGTGGGTTAGGGTTAGGGTTAGGGTTAGTGGGTTAGGGTTAGGGTTAGTGGTTAGGGTTAGGGTTAGGGTTAGTTGGTTAGGATTAGAGTTAATGTTGGGTTAGGGTTAAGGTTAGGGTTTGGGTTAGGGTTAGGGTTAGGGGTTAGGGTTAGGGTTAGGGTTAGGGTTAGTGGGTTAGAGTTAGTGTTAGGGTTAGGGTTAGGGTTAGGGGTTAGGGTTAGG